>NW_009929633.1:23452-28432 GCF_000696875.1 Nestor notabilis | reverse complement strand
GGAAAACTTCATGTATAAACATTGGCAGAGTTACTGAAAGGCAAGTAATTAGATCAGTGACTCCATTTCAGTTAGTGTGACAGCTGCATTTTTTCATGTCAAGTTAATTCCAACTGTAATTTGGGGAGATAAAGTACACATACAATACTGTAATCTGGAAGATTTATGTAAGGCAAAATCATCATTCATACTTTTTCTTGAAAGAATAATTAAGGTCCACTTTTGGTATCACCAATAAGCAGAAATGGCTGATGGGTTTTTCTGATATGGCAAATTAAACTGGAAAGTTACTATAAAACGAAACTGTGCAAATTTTTTGGGAAAGACCTGTCTGAGTTTTAGCTAATTAAAACAGTAAAATGATCTAAGCTTTCCCCCAAAAAATAAAACCTAGGATCTATATAACAATGTTGAAATGTGATTTTTCTTAAAAAAAAGAAGCAATATTTTTTTAAGGCTCTTATATCTGGCTGCCATGAATCTCGGAGTCCCACAAAATCCTAGGAATCTGATCAAGCGTGCCAGATACCCAATGAAATTAATATATATAAAAATCAAATAAATATGAAAACTTTTGTTCCATTTCCCATTAATCTCTCACTCTGCAATATTAAGGAAAAAAAAACCCAACAAAAAAAAAAAAGCAACTCTTCCCAACCCTCCCCAAACCCCAAATAGTAAGCCTGATGGAAAAATAACCATGTGTTCCTCTTCCTGAAGAACTAGAAAGCAAAGCAACCCAACTGCAAGGCAATGGAGGCATTCACTTCCAGTTCACAGTATTGCAGTTAGAAGTACAGTGAGGTCTAGGTAAGTGATGGAGCAGGAGCTGCCCGGAGCGGGGAAGGCGTTCACATGACAATACAGCATTGACAGCGCTTTTTCTTTTGTGTACCTGGGGCAGCTTCCAAGGGCAGGCTCTCTTCTTTCCCCTCGGGAGAGGAGGGCTCTGTCGTGTCCGACAGGGGCCTGCCAGAGACCAGCTCAGCAGCGTTCCCATCCATGGTGGAGATGTCTGTCACTGTCTTCTCCCTCAATGACTTCTCGTCATCTTCATCAATCAGGACTAGCTCTGCCTTGATGGTCTCATCATAGCCCAGCACTTTCTTCGTCTCCTCTTCGTCATCGATGTTCTGGTAGCCCATAAATATCATTGTCACTGGTTGGTCTGTGCTGGCCTCAGGGGCTTCACCACCACAAGGTTTGTCTTGGGTCTGAGGGTTCACAGCGTGCCCTTTGCTGGGTTTGTGTATCATTTCCAGCTTTGCCTCTTTGAAGAGCATTTGCTCCTTCATATGGCTAAGGTTTCCATCGGCTACCGCATTTCTGTCTGACACAGTCATTGTTTCATACCCTCCTTTTACACTTGATTGTCCAGCTTTTTGTATAAGTTCATCTACGTCCTTTGAGCTTAATTTATGTACTCCATTTTCTACCACTGTGCCACCAGAGTGAACCTCATAGACTACCTTGGTACCATCATCATAGACTTTGAATCCTCTTTGATGGGCCTCATCTGGGCCAATAGGTGAAGCAGAGACAATCTTGGTCTCTCCTGTCTGTTTGTCTTTCTCCACATTAATTTCCATGGTGCACAAAGCTTAAATGAAAACAAGAGAGGAAGTGCATGTTACAACAAAAAAAGCCAGTGAATGGTTAATTGCCAAACAGACAAAGAAAACTAAGCTGCCCCTTTTCCTACCTCCTGCTTCTAGAGGCCAAGCATTCTAGATTAGAGGTGGGATGCAACGCTGTGGACAGAAATAGTTATTACACTATAGCTTTTTAAGCAACTAGGGGCTAGGCATACCTGTGGCAAACAGGACTTAGTCTTTCAGTTCACTCTGCGTGGAGCTGTCTCTGATCAATTAGGAGCACCAAGAGCACTTGGGTTAGGTGTAACTTAGACAAAGGGAGGTGACAGCATGCAGGTTGCCCTCAAACTTTCTGGACTTGCCTCAAAATTCAGATAGGAGCTCATCTCCAGGAACCTCACTGCTCTCTCTTCATTCTCTGCCATCAAACTGCCAGTTAGCTGGTAACAAGTTTTGTTTGCTGCAAGTAACACCCAGACTGTTTTGTTATCAATGATTTTCTTGCTTAACTCTTCCATCTGAAGCACTCAAAGCATTTTATAGAGGTGAAGAAACATTGTTTACCCCTATTCTACAGGTGGGAAAACAAAATCACACACAAATGGGATAATCTCTCCCGCAGATGCGTGGCAGGGCAACTCTCTCAGCTTCCGCACCAAGGCATTGACAGTGACAGTGACTTCTGCTTGCAAATTAAGAGAATGTACAAAATGGCCAAGAAGTGCTCCGTTGTTTATTTGATCTACCAAGCACCATTGCCAAGGTTGAATAAAAAAAGTAATAATAAAATGATTTTCAAAGTGTTATGAAACAACGGGTGAAAACGTGTGTGAGGAATGCAGCTTTAGAATAGCAAAGAAGCTTTTATTATATCAGTTAAGAAGGATGCAGTAACAAGATGAAATTGTAGACACCACACAGTAGCAATAGGTGGGCTGTCTACACTGCTCTAACTCCCATTTTGAGATATGGTGGCATCTCACTAGACAGCTTTTCAAGGAAAAATACGCAAAGGTCTCACAGATTTTCCAGAAAGGTCATGTTTTTAAACATTCCTTGTATGCAGATGAAGACATTTTGGCATCTGGACAGACATCCACAGACACATAATTACAAATTACCACAGGCAGTGACAAGTGCTTGTGAAACTTATGGTGACCATTTCCACCAATGAACCTCAGTGGTATAATTGTGATTTATCTTACCTGGGGACACTGCAAACTGACATCTTGGCTTTTTTCCCTGACTTATTTTCAAGTGAATACAGAATATCCTTGCCTCAAAAAACAGTGTAGCTCAGTATGCTTGTATTTAAAAAAATAATTAATTTAAAAAATTACTCTTGCTTTAATAGATTCCCTCAGGCTTATTATTCACACAGAGTAGTGTTTTCTTCTCTGGATCCTTAAAGCAAAGTATTTAATTGTCAAAAGGAAGTTTATCATGACTGTGCACAATGATTCCCCCCATACTGCTAGGCTTTGTGCATTGCTGACTAGGTGCATGCTGGCCTCTGTGAAGTGGCCTCCTCTGGCCCCTGAGAGTACTGTCTGCTAGGCAGCCCAGCCAAATGGGGGGTCTGGCCATCTATGTGCTGCGTGCATCTGGCTGAGACCTTGGTCAGCCCTTGCAGGGCTGGTTAGGCCATGTACATCACCATACAAATTCCTGCATGGAGCCGGAGGACAGCTGTGCTAGTGGGTGAAGGAGCGTTGCTACCTCTGAGAGTGATGCATTGCTGAAGGCTGGAGTGGGCTGCAGAAGCAGGGATCTCACTTTGGCTATTGCAAGATAGGGGAATATCCCTAAGGACCACATTTTACCACAGCTTTGCAAGGTTTATGGGCTAGCTGTGTCCATAGCTGTCATGACCCCGAACACAGGATGCTCATTTTCACAATGAAGCAGGGATAGCTGACAGAAGGGACATTTAGATTAGACATTAGGAAGGAATTCTTTACTGTGAGGGTGGTGAGGCACTGACACAGGTTGTCCAGAGAAGTTGTGTCTGCCACATCCCTGCCAGTGTTCAAGGCGAGGTTGGACAGGGCCTTAAGCAACCAAGTCTAGTGAGAGGTGCCCCTGTCCATAGCAAAAGGGTTGGGACTAGGTGATCTTTAAGGTCCCTTCCAACCCAAACCATTCTGTGATTCTATGATTCTGTGATTTCAGTTTTCTGATGTCCCTTCCTATCTGTAGTTTTCATGCTTGGTTGTCCCAGAGCAGCCCAAGCAGCTAGGAGGAGAAGGAGGCTGCAGGGGTGAGTGCTGGGCTCTTCACCAAGGTGTGCTGCAGCTATTATGGACTGGAACAGGAGAAATTTAGGTGGGAAATAAGGAAAAACACTGCTGCTCCAAGGATGGAAGCAATTAAGCCCTGAAGCAAGTTGCTTTGTGGAGCTGTGGCAGACTGTACCATGGTGCAGCTAAGACAGCAGCTGGCATGGATCACTTGCTTGGGACCATCCCAGCCCAGGAGCTAATGGGCAAAGTGCCCTGCAAGTCTTATGCAAGTACCTCTGCCCTGGAGCTTTTAATTCAACTTACAGAGGTAATGAAACAAAAATATGCACGTGCCACCACTCTGGAATTTGCACCCTTCTAGGTGCAGTTTCTTGGGTGGGGGTGAGAAGGATGAGGAAAGGAAGAGGAGTTATGTTTATTGGCTTGTTACCCCAAGCCTTGGGGGAGTGGACTTTGAACATCGCTGTTCAGGTAGATATTGTTCAGTAACTTCCAGCATTGCAGAGGTAAATACAGAGGTTGGTTAGCCTATGGTGAAGATGCTAAAGCTGACACTCTGGCATGTTTTTGAGTGGCAGCCAGCTGAACTCAAACAGAGATGAACAATGGGGGAGCAACAGCATGTTCAGAAAATGATCTCTAACAGGCCAAATTTCCTAATTTGTCCTGAGCACCACAGCCCTGCAGAGGAGGCACTGCCAGCCCACTGACCCACCCACCTTCTTCTTGCTGAGAAGCAGCATCCTGAGCTCCCCTGTGGAGATCCCGTGCTCCTCCTCTTTTTTGAAAATAACAATATTATCTGGGGCATGACTTTTCAGTAGAGACTGCTGATTTTCATGTGAAATAGTTGAGTGCCTTGCTATTGCACATATTTTAGTGCAGAAAAAGGTCTAATCTGCCAGACCCTCTCTACTTTGATGGAACAAATTTCTTTCAGCAGTGTGCATTAAAAGAAAGCTTGTATAGTGGGATTGAATTCAGAAACAGACAGGGAAAATCTGACAGCTGAATAACGTGGACCTGGCCATATTCATAGAATCACAGAATCATAGAATCATAGAATCATAGAATCATAGAATCATAGAATGGTTTGGGTTGGAAAGGACCTTAAGATCATCTCGTTCCACCCCCCCTGCCAT
>NW_009929633.1:14818-23139 GCF_000696875.1 Nestor notabilis | reverse complement strand
TCCAGTGCCTCACCACCCTCACTGTGAAGAACTTCTTCCTTATACCTAACCTGAACTTCCTCTGTCTAAGTTTAAACCCATTACCCCTTGTCCTATCACTACAGTCCTTAATGAAGAGGCGCTCCCCAGCATCCTTGTAGGCCCTCTTCAGATATTGGAAGGCTGCTATGAGGTCTCCACGCAGTCTTCTCTTCTCCAGGCTGAACAGCCCCAACTTTCTCAGCCTGTCTTCATACGGGAGGTGCTCCAGCCCCTGATCATCCTCGTGGCCCTCCTCTGAACTTGCCCCAAAAGCTCCATGTCCTTTTTATGTTGAGCACACCAGAACTGTACACAATACTCCAAGTGAGGTCTCACGAGAGCAGAGTAGAGGGGCAGGATCACCTCCTTTGACCTGCTGGTCACGCTTCTTTTGATACAGCCCAGGATACGGTTGGCTTTCTGGGCTGCAAGCGCACACTGAAGCCGGCTCATGTTGAGCTTGTCATGAATCAACACCCCCAAGTCCTTCTCTGCAGGGCTGCTCTGCATCTCTTCTCCGCCCAGCCTGTAGCTGTGCCTGGGGTTGTGCCGACCCAGGTGTAGGACCTTGCACTTGACTTGGTTAAAAACCACACACGACTGTCGCGACATAAAGCAACAGAGCAGAGGCACCTCTGGGATTCATTTAAGAAGAGTTGCAATATACATCTTTTCATCTATGGCATGGAGTACTGGTAAGTAACAACGTCTTACCTACTAGGGAGACTTTGGGCAACAAGTTCTAGCACTGAAGAGACATCCTACTGGCTGATCTGATCTAGAAAGTTAACAGGTATGGTCTTTATGCAGTTCATGTTTGGCTAATTTGGTTAAGTTTTTCCACTGGTAACATTTTCTTTTCATTTCTACCACGATTTCAGAAGCAGTGTTTTAGATATTGGCATAACATGTGGTTTATGATCTGGCTCAGGCATCACGTTAAAGCTACTTGTGCAAGTAAATGCATAACATACTCGAGTTTTTTAGAAAGCTGTTCAATAGGGAAATACATTGCCATAGGAGAAGTGAGTAACTGAACTTGGCTGATCTGCCTGTATGCGTAATGTTCCATCTCTGCAGGAAAACCTAGCAGCCCAGCTTGTCAAAGTAGCTGAAAAATAAACTAATGTTGATTTCTAAAATGTCTTTATTTAACCAGAGCTTATTTACGGCAAAATGTGCTCTACTAATACAACACAAAACTATCTGGTTTTTGAGTTGAAACAGAAAGCAGTACTTGAAGATGACAGCCTGTATTCACAAACACAAGTTTTTTGCAAAAGCTTTAATTACAGAGTAACATGATACAGTGCTTCACGACAACAAGATCGCAACATGCAGATGAAATGGACTGGCTTCTGCCTGTTTTGTGGGTTCAGAGGCTGTTCTTTAGAAGAAAAATATCTCAATAGACTTTGAGCTTGTTTTAAGATGGATGCTTACAGTCTACCTTTAGGCATATATGCTGATGCTTTTTCTTTACGCTATTGCACACACACAATATTGTTATCAAGGACTACGTGAAAAAGACTTACGGGTCATCTGAAGAACGAAAGAAATTGTTTTCTTGGTGTTCACAAATAGCACAAAACACGCAGGGAAAAGCTTGCTTTTAAGACAGATCAGGGAAAGCACTGGTGGAAGGGAAGTTTTTGGAATGGCTTGCAACAGGACTTCTGAACAAAATGACAAATGCTGTAGCTGTATACAGTGTCTTAGCTCCAGACATAACTTTGCTATGCTTATTAACCCATCCTTCAAGTAAGCCACCTTTTATTCCCACTCCTTGGGACACCCGTTAAGTAGCCACCAGCAATTTTGTCTTGAGATTGGGAATACATTGTTTAGAAAAGAAGGATCTTGAAAATAAGAAAAACATACAGCTTTTAGCAATCATGTTGTTACATTTAAGACATGTACTGAATCTGAAAAAAAGATGTTAGAAATTTCTCTGTATGACTACAAGCACAAAATATGCCATAATTCTGCCCACCTTTTCTCCAGTAAGAAAGAATGGCATACAAATAAGTATAAAATAACATAAATGTTTGAAGCACATGTAGGGTCCTGTGAGTGCCTGTTTGTCTCATTCATCTTAATGGGAGCTGCATGGGTACAACGGAGGAGACAAAACCTTGGTCTAGATACCGTGTATTTGTATCAGCAGAGAAGGAAAGAACTGAAGGTTTCTATGTAAAAATCTGGTCACATTTGCTATCCTACTTGTATGCAGTTCAATTGCATTGTTTTGAAAATACTCATTGCTGCTCAAAAAGCCTTGATTTATTTACAAAATACAAATCTAGTGGCATTTCCTGGTATATAAATGATATCAGGACACCAGACTCATTAAGGTAATATAACAAAAAAAGTTCATGGCTACTGGACTGGTATTATAATACTTTGTTCCTTGAGACTTACCAGCTACTCTGCTTGCTCCGTCCCACCCAGGAACTGGCTCTGCTGTTCGTGAATAGAGGGTTGGGAGTTCAGGGATCTGGGAGTAAATGTAATTTACTGCATCTGGTGTCAGAGAACAGGAAACAGTTAGATTTGTGCTATGAGCCCCAGTGGCTTCATTGCTTAGACAGCAGAGTGTTGTCAGCCCTGACAATAGTCACTGGAGCTTTGTACTAGATAATTGGATCAAAGAAAACAAAGTGCAAAGTCACTGTCGTGTGATGAGTATTCAATAGACTAGCTGAGGCAGGAGGGAATGGGTCCAGATGACTCAAACCTTATGTCAGTTGCACACATAAAATTATTTGTCAGGACCTTCTGGATTTATCAAGTCCATGCCCTTTAAAACGGGGGCGAGAGAGGGGGAAGTTAAGGAACAAACCTAACGTCATACCCAGAGTACATGACATTTCAAATATATATAAAAGCCTAAAAATGGTAGTGTTGACTGAATAGGCTTTTTGTTCTTAAAGCTGAAGTTTTGCTAATAATGAAATTACATATACATACTGATGACCTTCAGTGGGTATTAAGTGCCTGCCAGTGCTGCAGTGCCATCATTCATTCATAAAACCTGGACTAGTAGAAAGCTATCTTAAAGGACTGACTTGTTTTACATTTGAGCTTATGTTGTTTTGAATAAGCTAAATATGTTATTTAGAAGTGGGATTAAATAAATATACAAACATTTACCAGGAGATGTTTTGTGGCTGGGTTAAATATAACTATATAGTATATACTGTTCTGCTAGGATTCAGTGGCTGAACTAAATGCAGATCTCGGAGGAGAGATGTGCAGATAACTGACTTACTGTTCAGGCACCAAACCAAAAGAAAAAAGAAAAACAAAATTAAAAAATCACAGCTTTTCCTATCAACTGGAAGTGTTTTCATTTTGGTATGGAAAAGATTAAATTTCTATTCAAACATAAGATCCTATCTGGTGTGAAACAGAGCATTCTTTTTCCTCCAAGGGTATTTTGCTGTTACAATGTTTAATTTAAGTTGTTGAGCCCTTCATGCAGCCTAGTCCATGTGTCAAGGTAGGAGGCAGAATATGCCTTCCTTGGTGCCTCTTATTCTAAGCAGGTGAGATAGAAAGACCAGTGCAGACCATAAAAGTGAACTGCTAAAAGGAGAGAGAAATTTAAATGTCCTGTTGTAGGCTGCTTGACTGCGTCTGGTGAAGGGAGATACCTTCATCACGTTCCCTATTGCTAACACCCATCCCAGATAAAAGACCTACATTTGGTGTCATCCTCAGCAAGGATATGATATGCCACCTCTACTCTCAATGTCTGCTCCTTTGGCAGGAAAATTAGGCCTGGTATTAGTAAAATGGTTTTACTGCCTTAGCCTGTAATGGCTACAGTGCTGCTGGGTGCAGGAAGATAGTAATCACAGTCCCCAAGAAGACACTCCATCCCTCCATGGAGCACTGTAGGTGCTCAGGTAAGGAGGTCCCTTTTCCCCCTTCCTGTGTCAGAGGAGGATGGCACAGAGGCACAGTGCAAATTCATTCCAGACGGCTAGGAAGGTAGTGTGTAAGTTCAGTTTGTAACTGATAAATTTGAAAAAACTCAACCAAAGAAATATTATTTTATTTCATATTTCAGTGGACAAATGGCAGTCTTGGCAAATGGGCTTTTATATTTTCAATGCATACTGTTTCCTCGAAAAATTTCATTTTTAACAGTAGAGCCTAGGAGAAATAATTGTTTAGGACACAGCTGACTGAGCAACAGCCAGCAATAGCTGCTTTCTTCTGCAGGGTTTCTTGCATCTGATGAGAAATTGATACAAAGCTTGATGTTGTTATTCTGGGAAATATCACCAGAAAATGAGCAGGCCATTATTGAAAACCAAAGTAATTTCTCAGAAGAAAGAAGTGGGGTCTGTGTTTCTAGGCCAGAATAAGAAGGTACTTTGTATTCTGGAAACAGTAGAAATTTAGTAATTATTCATCCTGTAGAGTGTACTGCTGAAACACTAGTTTCAGTACACTCTCATCTAGCAGCTTGAGTGACAGACCTATCTGTCTACATGTGGCTGTAATCAATTCAGACTTGTGTTTCTTAACGAACCATCCTTACTTCTTTTGAAGTCCATGAGAATAAATAGGCATGGTTAGGGTACAGTTCTAAACCCAGGGCTCTGAGGAGGCAAACCCTCGCAAGTGTTTGTTTTTTGCCAGTGCCTGTATGGGGAACTGAGCTGATCAGCCTGGCCACTAGCATTGCTGATGTCTAGCAGTAAGCAAGATCCATTGTACAGCTTGACGGTGAAACCCTCACTTTGATGATATACATGTCTGTGGACCTTAGTAAGTTTTTGATTGTTTTTTTTTTCCTCCTATGTTAGGATACGATACATAGGTAAGTGTTAGTTGTTGTTAATATTGACTCAGTTTAGAAACTTCTCTGGATGTGAGTTAGAGTAAAATATTAAAAAAATCATCTTCAGGGCTTCTGACAGCCTGTAATTATTGTCCTGAGAAGAAAACACCATGTTGGGAGGTGTTGGCGGGTGGGCCTGGGATTCTCATGTACTTTCATCTTCTGGCATGTGTCAGAAATGGGTTGAGTAGCAGAAGTTGGGGTTTGGTTGATTCTGCCAGTTTTTTTCTTGCCCTCCCTCCCCCCGAGAAAGTGAACATGCTCATTGCCCTTTTTCTCAGTGGCAACAGCGCCTGTTTCATTTAGTGCCTTTAAAAAGGATAGAAGAGATCCATTTTACAAGGAGTGGGTGAGATGCAAATTAGCAATTTGTTCTCATGAGAAGTGAGACAGAACATAAATTGAAGCATTTGATCTGACTGCATTAAATATCTTTATTTCAACTTTTGATGAGTTAGTTGTCATCTAAGGATGACATAAAACATGTTCTGTGGCTTTTTGTACTGTTTACAACAAACTGTGTTTTAGGAATATGGCACTCTTCCATATTATCAGAGAAGTGCTTAGGAAAACATATGGGGCAAGATAATCCTTCAAGGGTGCTTACACAAAACTAAACCTTCAGAACTGCTCAGAATAAATCCCACACAGAGGCTTGTGGCCAAATGTCAGATGAGCTCATTTTCAAAGGGCTGGACTGTCTTTAAAAAATCTGACTACTACTAAAATTAGTGGTAGGTCTTTTGTAAATACTGGCTCCAAGGTCAGGGCTGTTCCACATGTAAAACCCTAAGGGCCTTCATAGGGCTACAACAGAGATTATGACCTTTCCACCACGTTTCTAAGACCAGGAGGTTTAAGCAGGAAGTTTTGCTAAAAGCTGAATAGCCTGTCTCTGACTTAGTGAATCATGCTTTAAATAACTCACTTGGGCAGTAGAGTCCACAGCTGATCTGTATATCCGTGAGCAACAGGGTGGATGAGTACATCTAACAGCAATAAAGGATGTTCCCCAAGCCTTTCTAAAGGCATGAACCCCAAGTTCAGCCACCTCAAGTGCATGTATACCTCCCAGTGAGGATGACAAAGCCAACAAAACCTTACTTTGGCTTCTCAAAGAAGTCTTGGGCCAACAGAACCTGGTCCTCATGGGTGGCTTCCATTACCCAGACATTTGTTGGGGAAAAAGAAAAAAAACGGTGCACAAGTTGTCCATGAAGTTCCTGGAATGCTTTGAGGCCTGCTTCCTGCTACAGATGCTGGACATGCCAACTAGGAGGAGCACATTGCTAGATTTACTGCTCTCAAACGGAGAAGACTTTCTTAACAGCATAACTAGCAATGATAGCCATGGATACGATGACCACAACATCATGGAGCTGAAGATCCTGCTGAGCACACTGAAGACCAGTAGTAGGAAAAAGACCCCGAATTTTAGAAGCATCAACTTCAATATGCTCAGAGCCCAGCTGTGAAGGGATTCTATGGGAAGCATCCATGGATGGTGAAGGAGCTCATCAGTGCAGGGAGTTATTCAAGAGAATCTGCTGAAACCACAAGAATGGTCCATCCTTTACAAATGGAAAGGAAGAAGGCTGAATGGAAGACCACCTTGCCTTAAGAATGAGCTTTTAGGTGTAACTGAATGCAAAAAAAAAAAAAAAAAGCATACCAGCTGTGGAAAGGCAGCCAAATTTAGCCATTTTAGGACTACAAGAACCTTGTTAGGGCATGCAGATGCAGTCAGGAAGGCTAGGTCTCAGCCAGATCTGAAACTGGCCGAAGATGTTAAGTACAAGAAGTAAGAGTTCTTCAGATTTGTGAGCAGTTAGCAGAAGCACAGGGAAGATGTAGGCCTGTTACTAAGCAGGGCAAGGAAACTATCCCTAACAATGCTGCCAAAGCAGACGTTCTCAATACCTTCTTTGCCCCTGTCCTTACTGACATAGACCCTAGGTAACAAGATCAAGTAGCTACAACTCATGTATTGACCTGCCAGTAGTGGGTAAAGGGCTGATCTGTGGCCGCTTGCGAAGGCCTCTCCAACAGCTGACATTGTTGGAAGGAGACTGTCTACAGTATTTGAAAGTCATGGAGATAAAGGGGTGACCCTGATGACTGGAAGAGGGAAAATGTCATACCCATCTACAGGAAGGGACCAAAAGAGGACCTAGGACAGTAGAGGCCAGTTGGTCTTATTTTATCCCATAGGAAAGTGACAGATGAGTCCTCCTAGAAACTATTACAAACCAAATGAACTGGGTGATTGAGAAAAGCTAGCACGGGTTTACCAAGGGCAAATCATGACAGACTAACCTGATTACCTTCTACAACAAAATAACATCTGTTGACATGGGGAGAGCAGTGGATGTTGTTTACCTGGACTTTGGCAGAGCTTTTGACACTGTCTCCCAGTGTCTGTTCCCAGACAAATGGGCAAGATACAGATTGGGTAAGTGGTCTGTGAGATGGGTAGGAAACTGGCTAACAGACTGAACCGAGAGGGTGGTGATCAATGTTTTTTATTCAGGTGGCCAGAGGTGGTGTAACTGTGGCAGCCATCGATACAGACCAAATTAAAAAGTTACTTACAAACACCACAACTGAAAAACAATCACTAATAAATTTTTACAGGACACATGGAAAGCACGCTACAAAGATCTGTACTTGACTCCTCTGAGGGCACACTTGTCTGATTTGCTGTTGGGCTGCACATCTGATCAAGATCAGAGGAGAGAAAATCAGAAGTCTCTAAGCAATATGCTAGGAACTAAACAATCTTTCCAGAGCCATGCGTTTGCTAAATATACGCTAAATATATGCTAATACACATCAGATTCAAATAGAGTTTTGTGCAAACTGCAGAATTAATGTAACTGTGGCTTTTGTATGTTGGCTGAAGTAGCATGTAGTTTGTATATAGATGGCCAAAGATTGCAGAGGATGAATTTACCCCTGAGGCAAACTCAACAGTCAAGTTATGCCAGATTTTAATGTGTCTTTTGGTTTATATATACATTGAGGCATAAACATAGACTCACACAGAGCAAGAGCTCTCTCCATTTGTGCATACAGCATAGCTCTACTGCATGCCTAGTTGTGCCTTAAGACCTAAGCAGCAACAGATGATGTCATTCCTAGCATCATGTAGGTCTTTTTTAATGGAGAGTTTATCAGTGACAAAAGCACCAAGGAGCTGGCAGAAGCAAGACTGCAAGTGAGAGGGCACCAGCCCCCAGCCTCAGCATTCTCCTCTGCTTTCTCTATGTGTGATGATCTATGAAGGCAAAGTTTGTTTGTTCCCTGGAAAACACGAGATTTGTGTTTATTGTGCTTGGATGACATCAAGCTCAGAAGTGCTCATTGCCAAACAGCTGTTTTCTGGGAAGGGTAAGGACACAGTGAGCCACTTGATCAAGCCACTGGTGTTCACCACCACTTCTTC
>NW_009929633.1:8042-14805 GCF_000696875.1 Nestor notabilis | reverse complement strand
AACCGCTCAGGGATCTGAACATCTTGTAGTTGTGCTTTCTGCACACTCAAAAGCTCTGTCACACTGTATATATGGCACAAAAACATGCGCAGGTATGCAATGTGGACATAAATCAACTTCTGTGGCATCACTGTTTAGAATAAAGGGAAGGTTGGACACAAAGCAAACTAACATGAGATTATGGGACTTGAAGTCTTCTAAGAATTTACAGCAACTGAAAAAGCTGCCCCAATAGATTGGGATCGGCTTGTGTTTGTGTTTTACACAGTCTTCCTGTATTATCCAAGGGCTCCTACCACTTTCCTCTGCAGTTTGTGTTACAGAAGGCTGCCAGACAGATGGCTGGTCTGTTGCAACAAAGCAAGTCTTACATGTTTTTGAAGGAAGGAAATGTCTATGGTACCAAAGTGCTCACAGTTAGCTGCGTATGTGTTTTCTTCCTGCTGTGATCAGCTATCCTCACAGACTGTTGTCAGAGAGCAGAAAACTAAAGACCTGCTCAGCTTTCACCATGTGAAGATGTACAGTCACATCATGTCCACAGTGGGAGGGCTAACAGGACAGCTTGCAGCCTTGACCATCCCTAGAGGAATACAGTACAGAATGTCTTAAAGGATGACCCAGGCCTGCCTCAGCCCACAAGGACCAGATGCCGAGAGGAAGAGACAAGATACACAAAGCAAGTGATCTGGAAGAGAAGAGGTACCAGTTAACTTAGCTATGCCCCCTGCTCCCTCTGCTTGCACATTTATTCTGGAGACGCTCTCTTCTCTTTGGCTTAAATTTGAAATTTTCTGTTACACTGCAGAAATCATGAACTGCCCTTGCTTCTGGCTCAGTCTGTGAGGGAGACATCCACTGAAAGCAGGCAAAATCTGGATAACAGTGAGGCTTTGAACCCAATGAAATACCACATTCCTACAAGAAAATATCTTTGAGGAAACTATTGCTTCATATTTGCTAGCTGGGGCTTCCTTTGGTTTCTGTTTTATCACAATGTGCATTAAGAGCAGACCACATCTTTCAGGAGTCATAAAAGCTCCTGCACAGTCTGGAAGTTAATTCCTCTAGGCACCACTCCTCTTTTGGAAACCTAGCGATAACCATAGTGAAATAGTATTTTATAGGTATAAAATATTTGCCATTTTTTATCTTTATATATTTTGTGATAGCCAGTTTCAAATGCTCCAAAGGGAAGGAAGAGAAAGTTCTGAACATGGCACATACTATCTGGGACTTTTTTTCTTTTTTTTGGCAATTGGATTTAATGTAAACCTTAGATTGTATTGCTAACAGAAGTGAAAATTTCTGAACAACATCTCTGACTTAAAAAGAACACCCTTCTCCTAAGTAATATTAATCACTTCAAAAAGACAGCTTTAAGTCAGTTCATATACTACATATTAACATTCAATTGTGTCCAGTTCTTTAGTATTAGGATCATCCTACACATTCTTCATCTATACTTCTAGTACAGCTGGGCATGACTTTGTCAGGAGCTGCAGGAGCTAGTTTTGACCTCAGTATTTTGAATCTAGTTCAAGATTCAAAGTTCAAAGTTCAAGATTCAGTTCAAAGATGTGTACGAGAATGAGCATCTGGAGCACAGATTTATCTGCAGATGGATCAGTATAATGTCCTTCTTTGGTCCTAAAGGTCCTGGAGAGGCACTACAAGGGTCTCTCTACTTTCCTGGGAATCACACATCTTATTTGCTCACTCAGACACCTAAATTTATAGCTCAGTGTTTAGAGAGATCACACATGGTGTGAGAGAGTTCATAAACTAGGAATTATTAGACCCTCATCCACCTATGCAAGGTTTTACTTCTGTAAGAATCATCATGCAGAGAATATAATTCATCAGTGAAGTAATCTGATTTTAGCAGTTGTTCCTGTACATTAGGAATAGTCCTCATTGTATTTACCTTTGTATTTAACTCATTAACTCTGTTTATGAACAGAACATGAGCACATGCAGTGGAGAAGATTGACCACAGAGAGGTAAAAAGGAGTCTGCAGTGCAGGACTGCCATGTGGTGAAAGATAACACAGAAGTTTTGTTATCTCTGTTTTAAGTCATCTGTGCTGCTTTTCCCCCTTGTATCCACAAAAGAAGAGTTGGAGCTCTGCCAAAGAAATACTATTTCACCACAATAATGACGTTTGTGCTTGCACTATAGCAATACCCAAGAAGAAGGTATTATTGCTCTAACAATAAAACAGGAACATACAATGAAATGAAGAACCCCCACTCTGTAAACCTTTGGAACAAAGCTATAATAACAACTCTTGTTAAATTCAAAGCTATACAATAATAAAAAGGCACTTACCACCATCCTGGTGTGAGAAACTCTGTGAAGGGAAAAAATAAGATATTTGATTAAACCTATTACATTTGGGGTATAATTTGCATCAAGTTTTGATTTTTAAGATTGGCTTGCTTTTATGGTGCTTTGTAATTTTTAAATGGATAACTGAGGATTCCCAGGTTTAGGTACCATTGGGGTCTGAGGGAGAGGGACATAGTGTAACTAAAAGGAGAACACTGCTGTTTGTTGAAGGCTGTAATGGTCAGAAGTGGCAAATGTCACTATCTGTGTGCTACAGGGAGTAGGGAGGTTTGATATGCCTTTCAGGGTCTTGCTGACATCTTTCAGTGTGGCCAAAAGCTCACACTGTTTCCCTACAGATAAGTTAGGAAAAGATAGTCTCTAAAATTCACTAAAAACCACTTCAAAAAAAGCTGAAGTGGAAGAGGAAATCCAAATAACCCAACCAAAATACATCTGATGCCTCCATATCTTCCCTAGTCTTGTTCCTCCTGGCTTGAGCTATGTGCTCTACAACTGCTCTCAATCTTCCCATAAGTGCATGAATTATAACTGCTGCTTTCGAACAGTGCTAGGAGTCTAACTTGGTTTCAATCTGTGCCCAAGTGTCTTTCTTTTTACTTATTTTTTTTTTTACATACCTTTTGCAAGTTGTCAAAGGATTTCTCAGTCTCCTTTAGTTTCTCCAAAATGATTTGTTCTTTGGCAGATATTTGGGATTCTTCACTTTCTAATTTCTGTATTTCTTGTTCCAGCCTGTGGAAGACATACAGATATGCACATACACACGAAGATAAAACATGTAAAAATTATTTCAATGAGCCATAGTTTCCTAGGCATTAATTAGCATTTCAAATGTCATCAGGGACAACTTTCACTCTTTTTATTCACCACTGCATTGCTAGTGCATGCAGGGCACATGAATTATTTGTATATTGTTTGTAAAACAGACAAACTACTTAAAAAAACCCCAGTAATTCTCTTATTATCCACTTCTGCAAAAGCATGTACAGATTAACTAAAAATATACCTTAGCGTTGCTTCATCCCAGTTCCCATACAATCTCTCAGATATGCCCTTTGATTTTAGAAATCACAGTATGGAATATAACTACAAATATGGTGTAATAATTAGAGGAATAGGTGTCTTCCAATGCTTCTGTACTCCAGACAAGAAAACTGGAAATAGCTGTTGGAAGCTGGCAGTCAACCAGTTTTGTTAGGGATTTCCCTTGAACCAGTATGTTGCCCACTCCTGACAATAACTCCTTAGGTTAGCCATCCCTGCTTTCTATGTTACTGCGTGATACAGGGAACCCCAGAGGCTTCAGGTTAAAAAATACACAGGCTGCTCAGTAAATAAACATATTTTGCTATGCAGTAAGCATTCAGCATTTTTGTTTCTTTCATTGAGACTTAATGGCACTTGCGCCTTAAGATGTGTTGATTGTGATTTAGGATATGCTTTAACCAGGGTTAGATTCTCCATTACTTTAACTCAAACTCCTTTTACTGACATGACTTATGCAGATGCAGGAATATTCCCTCTTTCTCTATTTTTATGTACACCATCACCTTTATTTTCCCACTTTTGTAAAAAAAAACAAACCCCAAAATAAAAAAAACCCAACTGTAATGTGAGCTAGGATGAACTCTTTTGAACAGGAATAGTTACCTAAAACTCCCTTTGTCTACAGAAAAAGTTACAGCTGCTCACAGCTTGTTGGACCATATTTCTTCAAATACAACAGATCGACATCACCCCATGCTTGCTCCTGCCTTTCTGCTATCACTTCTCAAATGAAGGATCAGGGCAATGATCCAGTCTAAAGGGACAAGTATTTGCTCTTTCCCAGCCCTGCTCAGCATAGGACTTCATAAATACTTGTATTATCACAAGTCAAAGGTCAAGGAGAAGGTGACAGTGAGCAGGTAGGGAGTAGAGAGGAAGGGATTGCTCCTCTTCAGGGACTTGACAGCTTGAGTTACTTGTAAAATTCACATATATAAATATAGACGCAGGGGTCTAACTCAAGGCACCCAGCTGGGTGCAAGGGTGAAAGATGTGTGGCACTTGCTGGTAAATCTTTTCATTAGAGGGAGGCAAAAGTGTCACAGCCTCAAGCTGTTGCAGATGGAAAAAGGCATATTTTGCTCTCCTGAAGTATGTGAACACTTTAGAGTCTAAAATTCTTGTTGGCTGTTGAACTGCTATTTTCCTCTTTTAAAGGCAACCCCCTCATCTCCAAATTGAAATGGCTTAATTGCTGTGATTTTAGAATCACACAGTTGGAAAGTACTGCTCCAAGCCACTTGATGTTTTCTCAGAACTTGTATAAAAACTTAAAAAATGCAGAATATTTTGGGACAAAATATTTTGTTCTGCAAAAATGGAACAATTTAACACAGGATGAATTTCCCCCATCATGTTGCAATTTAGGGATAAAGATTTCAAAAAATACTGTTTCATCTTGACTTTTCTTCCCAGGATTATTTATTTATTTTTTTTTTTTTAAATATCTAGTGAAATGAAAAAACACTTGACGCTGCAGTCAGCCATTGCCATGCTCCTACTTCATGAATTTAGAAGTCAAGAGGAGGGTGGCTTTTTTTCTTTCCCTTTGCATAAGAAAAATCTTTCCCTATGCATAAGAACAATTAGTAGATACACATACATTTATGCCTTGCTGATAAGGATATTTGAGATATTCTACTGTGCAGTCTGGTGAAATTACATTGTGGAGATGGGTGAGTCTGGGTCCACTGGTATGTTTCTTTTCTTCCCAGCTGAATCACTAAGCAGCATTTTCAGGGTACATATTCTGTAGCCTGGTACATTTTGCTCTCAATGTGACCCAGGAAAGACTGGAAAATGGAGTACATAGAAGCAACAGCAAAACACAGGGGAAGAAAGAAGTCCTTTTTCTTTTAAATGAATTGGACATTAGTTAGTTATTTTTGTCAATTCTAAAACTGGGCATACGTGGTGTGAGGCAACTTATTTGATGTGAGTAAGGTAATAAGCAAGCAGACTACTTGTAATTTGGGGAGATCGTAAGTGCACCATTTTTTGTGCGTCAGCTCAAAACTGTAGGTTTGCCAGGTATTGTTGGGTCTTCTAGAGAAAGTCTGCTTCTAGTGCACACATGTATGCACTCGCACATACACACCTTGCAATTGTTCTGATTTATATTTTCTTACTTTCTGGCTACTTGCTCTTTTGCTTTTACTTGTTTATGTCTCTTTTATACTCCCCTCCTGATTCACTTCCTCTGTTTCTACTTCCTTTGTGCCAGCCTACCCTCACCATTAAGACAAGTTGGGCAGATGGAACATTAGGTGACACTATTTCAACAAGATATCTAGGTGGTTTTTTGTTCCCTCCTTCCCCCCAACCCAAATCCCTTCTTCAGTGCCTGTTAGAAGCAATACTAACAACAACTTACTAAAGAGGAAACGGATGGAGACAAAGTTGCCAGGATGGGTGAAGTTGGCAGAGAGAAGGATTTCCTACGTGACACTGAGTAACAATGCACACATACTCTTCCCATAGGTGCAATTTGCCCTTTTTCCACTGCAATCAGTGCAGGCAGACAGTCTCCTAGGCCCTGCATAGAATGGGTCTGAATTCCTAATCATGGCAGGAAAAATACAGTCATTCAAACAGAATGTACCTGTTACATAGCACAGGGGTCATACACCAAGTGTTAATATCCAGAGGAAGTTGCTTTATACCTTTTAACTCAGTTTTATACCACTCTTGCCTGTACTGTCTAGGCTTAAAGGCTAAGGTAATTCTGCTGAGGTACTGAGGAAATAGAAATACTCAAGCGCACGGTTTCCATGTGAGCTATTGTATACCCTCATCAGTAAACAACCTGGGCACCACAGACCTCACTAGAAAACTGGGTCTTTGAGTCTTCACCACTTCCTTTGGACTGCCTTTTTACATAGGGACCAGCAATGCAATAATTAAAATCATAATGCAAACTGAAGGTTGTTTTGCATGCTTTATTTTTTTAGTGAGCTTCATATTATCAGAACTGCTGAATAATAAGATCTGCCTGTTTTTTTGTTTTTTATTTTTTTTTTTTAAACAAGATACAACAGAGGCATGTAAATTTGACTGGAATAAAAAGAGTTCACTAATATCACATCTGTTTTAAGTGACATGGTACGTAATGGTTTAAACAGTAATAAATCCACTAAGAGTGCACAGATACATGTAGGTACATATACAAAGTGCTTACATTCTTCTTGTGTAAACCTGTCAAATATTGAATAATGTCCTTTTCTTCTAGCACAGTTTAAAAAGGATGTGCCTTAATTGTCATTTGACACCTGGCAAGGAAACCTTATAATTCCCTTGTTCCTGCCTTAGCAGATTTCAGGCTGGTGTTTGAAAGACAGCAACAACAATAGAGCCAGTTAA
>NW_009929633.1:0-8011 GCF_000696875.1 Nestor notabilis | reverse complement strand
GTAGGGAAAAGATAAGAATGAAAACAGAGATCCAGATGAGGCAGAAGTGGTGTAAAATGGACTGCTAATACTACTGCTTATTGGCCCAAGATGATATCTGATCACTGGGATTTACTAAACTGTCTATATTAGGAAAAAAAGTGGGTCAGGGAGTCTGGAGCTGCTTTGGCACAGGCATATTTTTTCAGTGGATGTACGCAGAACCCTATTTCTCCAAATATCATGGAAAAAAAGAAGGGAGATTTCACCACTCAGAAAGCCAAGCTTCCCTTGCTGCTAGTCTGTCTGTCCTGAAGCTTTCTTTAATGGATGGCCTCCGTAATCACCTGGTGGTAAAACAAGATTTTTAGGGGAGCTGAGAAGAGCTGCCCATGTAAGCCAGGTGACCCTCATGTTCATGCTGTCACTTCTGTCCTACTAGGAAGGAGAAGAAACCAGGAACAGCAGAAGGGATGCTGTGTTTTGGACAGCATTTTGCTGTCAATAGGGGCACTCTTATCCCTTCATTATTGAGATTACAGGCTTGCAGGGTAATTCAGGATGGAAGTGACCTTGGGAGGTCTCTAGCCCAACCTTCTGCTTAAAACAGGGTCAGCCATGAGATTAGACCAGGATGCTCATGTCTTCTTCCAGCTGGGGCTTGGAATTCTGCAATGATGGGGGCGGGGGAGAGGCTGGGGAATACTTAAGGCTACTACAAGCTTTTTCTTTTATAGTCTATAGCTATCAGACATCAGGTCCTGCAAAATTCAGACCAGAACTGTCCAATACTTCAAGGGAAGGGTATGCACTAGCCTGCTAAAGAAAGTCTGGTCTGTATATTTCATGGGATTTTGACATAGCCAGGTAGCCACATGAATGTAGGCAAAGCAGGCAGAGCAGTTTTTGAGATGACTGGAGGCGGAAGGAGCAGATGAGCCCTTCTGCAGAGATGTTGGGATCAAAGGCCAAAAGAGCTGTCAGGCAGCACAGAAGGCTTCAGTTTAGGTGATGAGAAGTGGAGTAAAGAAGTGAGACCTAAGAGGTGAAGAGGCATAAGGAAAAGCTTGATCATTTGATATGTGTACATGTGCAGTTATGTTGAGCACTCAGTACACAGGAAACATTACATTTGGATATAGGGCTGTGTTTTGTGCTCCAGCCTGAACTTGATGAATGAACTTTCTCTAGGTGAAGGATTTCCTCTGTTTCTACGCAATGACATTGAAACCCACAGACCTGGGCTGTCATTTTCCTCTTTGCAAAAAAGCACAGGTTGTTCTGGCATGAAGTGCCTTTACCTTGACCATAGGAGGCACCCCAAGCAGGATCCTGCAGGGCACTCACACAGCAGGTACAGACTCACACTGCTTTGCAAAAAGAGCGCAAAAATCCCAGGTATTAGTATGCCTGAAGAAAACAGCCTCCTCTATCAAGCTGATTAACTCTGACAGACACATGATTTCTAGAGATACCTACGTTTGGCTCAGAAATGTTTTGTTTTTCAGGGTGGGATGGTTCCAGCGTTATAAACAGAGAGAACAGCTGCAAGTTTATGGCCCAGTTTCTTTAGCTTGTACTAGCTCTGCATGCTGAGTTGTACCTGAGAAATACTCATGTCATTTCTGCAGTGAAGACAGAAATGTAATAGAAGTTATATCTGCAGCATACACACTGTCATGTCAGTGGGAAAAGAACATTCATCAACACTAATAGGGAAAATATACAAGTATTCAGGACTTAAGAGAAAAACAGGAAAGACCTAATCAGAGTAAACACTTGAAGGGAAAAGGTTGATGGATGCATACACAGGGTGGGGGACAGCTGAGCTGTAAACTGATTATTTTGCTGTTGCTTGACTGACAGCCTAAATCAATCTGATGTAAAAGGCACAAAGAAGACATGGGCCTGAATATCAGTAATTGGTGCCAGGTCTCAGACCTGAACATCCTGAGGTGTTACAGGTAGTATTAAAATGGCACAATCACAAGTACAAAACTACAACTCCCTCTGATGCTTACTAAACAGATAGTTAAACCCCAAGTTTAGGGATAATTGGGATTGCCTGTAGGGATGAAATGGGTCTCTGCATTATCTCTGTGCCTCTCTCAAGGATCTTGCCCTCATGAAGCTTTTGACCACACAACAAAACCAGAAACTGAGACTTAACTTGCAGGGTCCACTCTCCTGTGAGCACAGAGCAGTGTGTCTTTTCCCACAGTGCAAAAAAGCACTGGCAAAAATGCTCTACCTCATGGGCCTCTCATTCCTATTTCTTGGTCACTGTAAAGGTTTTTGGGCAGCATGGTACCTGCTACTTCACTGAAGTTCAGGATAACCTTGTGTGAAAAGAACTTGCAAGAGAAAAGGGTAAGGTTTCCCCAGCCAGATGTGTAAGTCTTGCATGTAGGCTCTTTAAACCAGCACAACTAGCAAAGATATGGGGAACTGTACCCTAAACCCCAGTCCAGCACCTCAGCCTTTGATACACTTCCTAAACTTGTATCAACTGCCAAGCACCAGCAACAGGGCTGTAAACCAACATGCCTAAGAAAATGGACTTGAACTCCACATGCCACAACCATGAACTTCATCTGCTGTAGGGAAGGCAGAAATCATTGGCTTAGTTTGCTTAGCAAACACTGGCAGTTGTGCCAAAGCCAGGTAGACCATTTGTGGATGTCTCTGTTTATTGATGCACAGCCAGTGCTGATGGCAAAAAAACTGCTTGATTTCAGGTCTGTTGCAGGATCTGAAATGGGATTCCGGAGCTAAGTAATTCAATGTCTTTCTGAAGAGCTCATCCTTTTTGAATGGCTTACCCTCAAAGAGGAAAGCTGGCAGTGCACATCTTACAATTTCCAAAGGCTGTTGTTTACAGAGTGCAGCTGATAATCATGAGCAGCAAACTTAATTAGCATCTTTGAAAAGGCAAAAAACCTCTGTGACTTGAAAGACTGGGCATACGTTACACAAACCAATGCCTGGAAATGAGATTCAGGCACAATGCTGAATCTGTTGCTCTGGTAATCAAGATGAATATTCCTGATACACAGGAAGGGAAAACATTCCTTTCACCAAGCAAAAGTTACTTCCCAGTACCAGCTGTTGAATCTGGGAAGAGAGGAAAAAATTCCATAATCATCTTTGCTGTTTGAAGGAAATGTACATAGAACAAGATAATTTGCATCTGCCTGGTTTAGGACCAAGTTAATCTCTGCTAGGTTAGACAAATCCCTTCCAGGTTAGACAAATCATGGGATTTCCTGAGCTAAGTATTATGAAGTGTAAAACCCAATAATCATTACCCTGAGTTAGTTAGTAAAATGTTGCCTGCTCCAGGTGTAGAAGGCTTAGATTCAGTGTAACACAGATGCTTTCACCTGGAATTGCAGAAGTTACATGATTGAATCCCTTTGCTTTAGAAAGCAATACTGTGTATAAATTTTTGTCAGTGGTTTGCCTGATGCAGTGTTAAATCTCCCAGGCATCGGGATCATCAGCACTCTCCGGGGTGACTCTTCCTCCAACTGGAACCACTTTTTCATTACCTGCTTTTTCTCTATTTAAGAAGGATGTTACTTCATTCTTATCTTATCATCTAAACACATAACTTCTTGCCCCACTGTATTTACAGCCCACACTTGTTTGTGGACTTTTACAAGTGTAAGCCTTCCAGTGCCAAGTTCTTCCAGTCTGCTTCAAATGGGAGATATCTCTAGGCTGGATGAGATTTCAACCTTAAAAACTTCCCATCACCTCCAGAGAGGACGGATCACTGACTGGAAATCAATGAATCACTATGCCTTGGATGCTTGCCCTTACAGTGGAGGAGCACGTGGCTTGATGCTCCTCTGGGAAATGGAGGGGAAAAAAGGAAAAAAAAAAAAAAAAAAAGCCCTGGTCTGAACCCAATCCCCTGGCCAGTGACCAAAAAGGTGAAAGAGAAAAGAGTCCACTTATTTTCTCCCTGCCTGCTTATACCAGCATGTTTGGATCTGAAATCTCCCGTTTCTGCTCTGGACCAGGCTTTAGGCAGAATCTTGCAGATTTATTTCCCTGCGTAGCTTAACCTGCTCTGGCAAAGTCCGTCTTTGACTCATGTAGCTCTTGGAGCACTTCTATTTAAACAAATGGCACAAACGTCCTCGTTGCTTGGCCCAGCCCTGTGAGACGAAAGTGCACATATAAACTCCTCCTGGTGAAGCTGGGTTTTGTCTCTCCTCTTCACCATTGTTAAACTTTGTTCTCCCTCCGAGCCCAGAGACATGGCAAGCCTCTTACGGCTGCAGCCTCTTGGTCTAGTGTTCAAAGCATTAAAATAGAGTAACTGAAGTGAAAATCACTACTGATATAAAAACTTGGGCTGCACAAAACCAGACATGCAGCTCTCTGTGTCTAGACAGAGACGGAGAGTCGCACCAGATGTCATGTGGGACTTACACTGCAAGTACAGGGATGCATCCCCTATGGTTCATTGATTGGTACCTGCTGGAGTGGCAGGAGAAAAGCAGGGAAGATAAAATAGCTATCTGAGAGAGGACACATGTGCTGTACTTCATAATTGAAGGTTAAGGTGCAAAGGTTCACGGAAGACACTGAACCCTGCAGAAACTTGCTTGCTCTCCCTTGTCAGGAAGCACCAGGAGTTGTCCCTGGGATGCTTGAGGACACAAAAGAATACAAGGGTCTAACATGTCCATGTGGCTTGCTGTCATGAAATCGTCTTCCTCTTCTACACTATTCTTTGCTCCTGACACTGAGATGTACTTCAGGGGTCTGGCTGGGCACTTTGAGCATGTGGAACAGGCTCTAGAAAGGGTGCAATGATTGTGGTGGGACCTGATGTCAGAGTAGGTGTGTTGCAAGAAGTGCTCCAAGTGAAGGAGGGTCATATGTGCAGTTTCCCTGGCGCAAAGTCCCCAAACACAGCAGCATGCACCCGGAGACTAGGAAAGCAATACAGGCGCAGCCAGCCCTGAGAAAGTTTACTGGCACAATGCATCTAGGCACATGAAAAGTCATTTAGCTTTAACAACAGATGCCAGCAGTTCAGCTGTACGGTGGACTGTGTTATTTATATCTTGGGAGAGGTCCAAGAAATAGAGGGAGAGCAGTCAGGGGATGACTGTTGAGTGCTTGTTCTTGCATGGTGAGGCAGCGCTGGCTACTGCGTTACCCAGCGTTAGTAGGGATGTACGATCAAAATAAATGTGTGACCTTATACAACACCTATAACTCAAGCCGCCAAGGAAGGAGGATGTTTTTGTGCAATTCCGATATATACCGATATCCTGGAGGTACACATTCAGCAGCATTTACATGGAGGCAGGAAGCCTGGAAAAGGGTGTGAGTTTTATCTCCACCTTACTTTAATGAAGGGAAGTGAAAAAAACCCCAGTCACTAGAAGTATTTGCCCTGAATACATTTCAGCGTCCCATGTACAGTCTGGGAATAATCGGGGACTTTGTGTCCCTGATTTACGATGTCAGATGAGAAATGCGCTGCTAAGGGTCACGGGGAGCTCAAAGCAGAGCATAAGCCAGGCAAAGCTGCCTGGTGGAAAAGGAGCTGGTGGTGTTGACTGATGGCCACTGAACATGAGCATCTTGTGCCCAGGCAGCCAAGAAGGCCAATGGCACCCTGGCCTGTATCAGCAATAATGTGGCCAGCAGGACCAGGGCAGGGATCATCCCCATGTATTGGGCACCGATGAGGCCACACCTCGAATCCTGTGTTTGGTTCTGGGCATGCCACTGCAAGAAAGACATTGAAATGCTGGACTGGGTCCAGAGAAGGGCAACAAAGAAGCTGGTGAAGGGTCTGGAGAACAAGTCTTACAGGAGCACCTGAGGGAAGTGGAGAAAAGGAGGCTAAGGAGAGACCTCTAGTGAACGGGGGATTGGTCACTTTTTCTCCACTAACAAATGGTAAGACACGAGGAAATGGCTTCAAGTTGCACCAGGGGAAGTTTGAATTGGATATTGGTAAAAACTTCTTCACTGAATTGGTCCATCCAAGCACTGGAACACGCTGCCGAGGGAAGCAGTGGAGTCACCATCCCTGGGGGTATTTAAAAGATGTGGAGATGTGGCACTTACTTGGAGACATGGTTTAGTGGTGGACTTGGCAGTGTTAGGTTGGACTTAATGATCTTAAAGTTTTCTTCTAATCAAAATGATTCTACAATTCTACAACACCAAATTTATACTCCTCAAGTTGCAGCAGAATGGCCTCAAAGATACCCCATCAGTCAGCTGCTGCAACGTGGGCCCTGTAACTTCCAGATTAAGTGGCTATCCACAGCAGAAACTTCAGACACACACCAGCTGTTCATTTTCTATTTTTATTGAAAGTTACATCTGCTTCTGGAGTGGCAAAAATTCAATAAACTTCTGCAAGCTTAGAGTGCAAGCAGTGCTGCATTGAAAAGCAAAACACATGGGAGGCTGGGATTAAAGGTAACCCTGTTAACTAGGGCAGGAGAGGGTGCGTTGTCTGCTACCTGGACCTCAGGTCACTGTAGCTTTTTTCTCAACCTCTGCTCTGGCCTCCTGCCCTTCGACAGGGAGACTGAGGGAGGTGCTCCCTGTGCACCTGCCTGCTCTTTCCAGTGAGGTGATGAGGGCCTTGCACAGCAAGAATTGCAGAGAGAAGTGCCCCTGTCCCTCTCAGTCACCCATGGGCCACTGCAGTGAAGGGCAGGGGCAGAGTACACAGCAAAAGAGGAGCACCTGGCAGAGCTCCAGGACATCAAGATGTCAGCTCTGGTAGTGACCCAAATGTGTCTGGGGACCTGCTGATGCTTGTCTGCTGCTTAGCAGTGGAGTGCTTTTGTGCCTGAAGTACCCACAGAACACACTCGGGCATCAAGTGAACTGATCACAGTTATTTGTGTGGAGCACAGGAGTCAAGTGCAGACACTGGGTGGTGCCTTAGAAGCAATCCAGATTTGGTCTATGGAGCTGCTCAGCCCTGGCTCCTTCGCTGTAATTCCTTAAGAAATGTCACTCTTCTCCTGGTGCATTACACAGCCCCTCTATAGGGATGCTCAGAAAAGCCAGATTGACAGTGTCATACAAATACCAGCAAAGATACAGATGTCCAAACTTTCTGAAGAAAAAGAAAGTCTGTCAGAAAGTCTGCCATTTTACAGAGCTAGCAACTGATCTAACAAGGACTTTCTCTATAGCCAGTCTGCACAGAGCAAACAAAAGTGTGTGCTGCTGGTTTTTCCCGTCTGAATTTTTTTCTAAACTGCATTTTTCCTTTCTTGCTCAGCTTGTAGTTACAAGTCTTTCCACTTGTTTTGGACCAAAGATTGTTGGGTGTTGTTTTTATTTGGTTTTTTTCAGTCTCAAGGATATAAATATTTTTAATATAAATATTATTCTTCCTCTGATGTACCTATTACTTAGATTGCCTGGAATGGATGCTAACACAATGTGGTTACATCAGTATTTTCTTATTTCTCTGCAGTGCCACATGACTCTTAGCAAACTTGAGATCTTTGTTAAGATAAATAGTATAGCTGTGAAAAAAAAAAAATCACAGACAATTCTAAATTTCTCCCTGTGTTGATAAGACATAGAAGTTCTTTATGGTGCACATGAAGATGTGCACGGAAGTTTCGCTCTGGAACTCGCTGCAAGTGTTGTATGTCTTCTGAAGTAGTTATTTGAAATGGTGCACTGAGCTACATGGTAATATCTCTGGTCTTACTGTTCACGCAAGGTTAGCTGGCTAGCTAAATGCCAGCACCAAAAAGCACAGCATTACCGGCCTACTGTAATGCCATTCAAGTCAATGAGAAGATTAAGGGATGTTGAAGGAAAGTATATACTGGTTCTTAACGCATATGTTAACTATATTACAGTCCAAGCCTAACCAGGCGTACCTGAAAGCACATCTGAAAATGCTCTGATTTGTGGATTTTTTCCCTGTACATATATGTATGTAGTGAGTGAAAGACAAGTTTTTTCCTGGTACAGGCTGTCTTCCCTCCTCTCTCTCCCACACTTCCCCTTCCCC
>NW_009929632.1:9610-11781 GCF_000696875.1 Nestor notabilis | reverse complement strand
ATGGCGCATTTCAGGATATGTGGCAGAATATACAACCCAAGTGCCGGAGATGTGGGTTGTTTTCATTGAGGTCACCCCGTAGCACTCGCGTGGTGTTGTTTGTGGGTGCGTTGTGAAGAGGTGGCCGCATGTCTTTGCAGCTCTGTCAGGCTGGTCTGGGCTTTGGCGCTGTGCTGGCTGTGTGGGGCTCCCCCTTCCAACGCGTTCAGTCCCTTCCTGCCTTGCTACCAGGTTGCTAAGCCTGTCTTTAGGCCCGTCCTTTCCTGTAGGATGATCTCTGTTGGTGTCTTGGTGCCTATTTGTGCTTGTAAGGTTGTACTTGTAGTGGGTTTACGTGGGAAGGTTTAGGTAGGTGGGGCTGCCGTGGTGGCTTCTTTGAAAAGATACAAAAAGCTTCCCCCATGTCTCATAGAGCCTGTTTGAAGAACCCACATTGGGTAAATTGATGGAGGTCTGTTTCCCTTGGGAGTGACCCCAGGATGGAGGAGGGGAAGAGTGTGAGGTAGCAAAAGCATTAGCAACAAAGTGTGTTGAACTGACTACAACCCCCATTCCTTATCCCCACGTGCTGCTTCAGGGAAGGGAATATGTAATTCAGGAGGGAAGGTGAACCTGGAAGAAGGTTCAGGGAAATTGTTTCAAGATTTGTTTTTATTTCTTATAATTCTACTCTGACTTTTGATTGTGATAAATTAAATTAATTTCCCTGTGTCAAGTCTGTTTTGCTGCCAGTGGTATCCTGCGGGTGATCTCCATGTCCTTATCTCATCTCAGGAGCCTTTTTTCATGTTCTACTTCTCCTATCCAGTTGAGGAAGGGGAGTGACAGAACAGCTCAGTGAGCACTTGGTGCCCAGCCGAAGTCCACCTGCCGCAGAGCCCCATCTTCACAGCAGGGCTGGGTCACAGACTTGTTCCTGTGCTTGTTCCCAGTGCCCCATCCAGGGCCTCGCTGCACCAAAGTGAGGAGGATTGTGACCTCATGCTGGGGGCTTTCTGTGTGACCTCAGAGCAGAGGGATGGTGGGTTGGGGTCCCCTGCAGAGGTGTTCTAGAGACTCTGCAACAGGGAGGATGGTGGTCCGGAGACCCCCTGCATGGGTCACTGTTGGACTGCACAGTGAAGAGGGGCTGGTGGCCTGAGGATCCCCCCAAGGCATAACTTGTGGACCTCATAGCAAGGTGAGACCATGACGTGGGAACTCTGGCGTGTGTGGAATGGGGACCTTGCAGCCAGGTGGTCAGTGCAACAAGGACTCACACTGTGGTCAGAGGAGGATCCTGGAGCAGGAGGGTGGTGACCTGGGCACCCTGCATGGGATACCCATGGTCCTTGCAGCAAGGAGGGACGGGGTGATGAGTGTCTGTGTGGGTGGCCCTGGGACCCCATCTGAATGGTCTCATGATCCTGGGCAGCTCCATCAGAGGCATGAACAGGGGAGCGTTGTCATGTTCAAGACTCAGTTTGTGCCAGTGATGGGCTTGTGCCAAGTTCAGGAAGGCCTCTGCGTGTCAGTCTGTTTTGTTGCTGGTTGTGGTGGCCCATTTCCTAGGAGAGACCTTGTGTCCTTTTCCGCCCACCCCGATGGCCTCTTGAGCCCTGGCTTTGTGCTGCGTGAAGTCGGAAAAGCAGAAAGGAAGAGGAGGCGTCACGGGCTGGGATGCAGAAGAACTTTATTGCGACAAAAGAGTGAAAATGTAAAAGCATAAGTTGTAAGAGGTGGTCTAAGGTGTGCGTAGGGCGACCATCCTCTGAGGTTTTCTGTTTGCAGTACATTTTGTCAGAGCACCAAGGTTATCCTGCCCTGAACTGAGAGGAGTCCAGTGAAGGTCCCCTGAAGCTTTCTTAGCTTGTGAGATGCTGGTTGTACACAGAGAGAGAGCACTAGACATAGCAGATGGAGTGATGCAAAGAAGGAAGTGGGAAAAGAGAAGGAGGTCCGTGGGCCATGTTAGCAGACAGCCTGGGCTAGTCCCCTGTCCTGCTTGCTAGCTTGGTGCCTTGAGAGCAGGACCTGTGGGCAGCAAATCTCTGTGTCAGAAAGAGCCTGGACGTACATCCTCACTCCTTGCTGTTGCTTCCATGGTGTGGGTGGTTGGTGTCAGGGAGCTGTTGAGAGCTCTTAGCAGATGTTGTAGCCTCTTCCACCGCCGTAGCAGCGCACGCCCCCAA
>NW_009929632.1:2802-9382 GCF_000696875.1 Nestor notabilis | reverse complement strand
GTCGTGTCAGGCCATGTCAGTGGTGTGGAGGGGCCCTGGGAGAGGAGAGAAGAGAGGGTGTGTGGAAAGCGGAGGGACGTGGGGGTGCGAGGGGCAGTGGTGCAGGAGGGTGAGGCAGTGGGGAGGCTGGTGTGTGGCTGTGGGGCTGGGGAGGTGTCAGTGGTGCTGAGGCTGGGGACAGAGCGTGCTGGAAGAGCTGGGTCAGGGGAGCAGGAGCAGGAGGGCAAGGGGTGTGAGGCTCACCTTGTTGAGCGTGCAGGAGAAGGTGTCAGCAGAGACGAGTGAGGGACAGAGGCGCTGGGCCGGCTTTTATGCTGGTCCCCGAGGGGCGGGACAGCCTTTGTGCATGGCAGCATTTGTCAGCATCAGCTGGTGTGTGCCAGAGCCTGGCAAGTCATGAGCTGGGGCATGTTTTCCTTCCCACATCACTCCTTTTGCATGTCCTCCTCTCAAGGACATGTCCATCTGGCCCTGGTGACAATTTTCAAGTGTGAGCAGGTGTTCCGGAGGATTTGCTTGGAAGGTGCCTGTCAGGGCATTGTGCAGACACAGCCAAGGCCATTCCTGGCGGTGGTGGTGGTGCAAGCAGGCAGAGTAGGGCTGTTTATTAGGGCAGGCCATTGTCCTGGCACCCATGGTTCAGCTTTGGTGATCCATTTGATGTGTGGAGCAGTGCCAGGCTTCCCAAAACTTGTGTCGGCCGCTCCTTGCCACTTCCGAATTTTGTTCTGGCACAGTTTGTGTCTGGGCTTTGGCGTGACATGTGGCTTGACTGTGGGCACCTAGCAGGGGAAGGTGAGCTTCTGGACAGCCTTTGAGTTTGTCAGGAGTCAGACAGGGCTTGAGCAGTTTCCATGGGTGGATGTGAGCCAGGGTTTGTGCAAGGGGTGAGGCTATTTCTCTGCACGGGGGTGAGTGGGCAGAGAGTGGATTTGGAGATTGTCGAGGCAATTGGAGGTGAGCACATGGCTACAGAGCCGAAGCCCTGTTGCTGGTGGCTGCATGCCGAAGGTTTGATGACTGTTAAGGCCTGCCCCAATTCATTCAAGGCGACCTTTTTTTGGAGGCTGCTTGTCAAATGAGCTGTTCTTGTTCTTAGGAAGATGAAGGGAGTTAGGAAGGAGTGCTTTGGGACTGGATGTATGGAGGTTTGTGGGGCCTGATCGGTCATAGCCATAGATGCCGAGAGGTGGCTGATGACCTTGGGAGGCACCTCTCAAGTATATTGGAAAACTTAAGAGCACCCGGCACTGGTTTCTAAAGGCTGGGAGAGAGCTCAATGGCCTCTCATTTTGAAGATCTGGGAAACTAGAGGCTAGAAGCCCTGCTCCTGTTGAAGATGACATAGAAGACTGTCCCAAAAATGACTGCCAGTGCCAGGAAAGACAAGAAAGTGCTGGAGTGTGGTCAACGCGGATTTGCAAAGGGCAAATCATGCCTGGCTAATCTCCAAGACTTGTGTTTTTACGTGCCAAGTTTTGAGATGAGGAGAGAGCTGTGGCTGGTGTTTACCAGGATTTTTTATTAAAGGTTTTGACGCCTTCACCCCTCGCATGCTTGTCAAAAAACTGCCAAAGTAAGTGGCCGGTGAGATGGACTGCCAAGTGGTTGAACGGCTGGTCCCAGAGGCTTGTGATGAGTGGCACAAAGTCCAGTTGGAAGTGTATCTTAAGTGGCGTAGCCCAGGACTCAGACGTAGAGCCAGCACTGTTCAACTCCCTCATTAATGACCTGGCCAATACGATTGAGTGACCCTGCAACAAGATGGCAGAGGATAGCCCTCATGTTTCCAAAATAGAAAGGAAGACCTTGGTTAACAACAGGCTGGTCAGTGTCACCTCTTTGCCTGGTCCCCAAGGAGGGGGGCAGCCTTTGCTCATATAGACATTTGTCAGCAAGCAGCTGGTGTGTGCCACAGCCTGGCAAGTCATGAGCTGGGCTGTGTTTTCCTTACTGCAATTCTGCAATTTCATGTCCTCCTGTTGAGGACGTGTCCATCTGGCCCTGGCGGTGGCTTTTAAGTGCAGGTATTAAAGGCCAATGGCTTGGTGATCATGGCAGTTTTTTGGCCCGGCATTAGAGACAAGAAAAGCGTTGGAGAGGTGGGGTGTTGTCAGTGAGGTCATCCCGTAGCACTCGTGTGGTGTGGTTTGTGTGTGCAAGCAGTCAGAGGAGGGCTGTTTGCAAGGGCAGGCTGTTGTCCCAGCGGTCCTCATTCAGTGCTTGCAAGCCCTGTAATGTTGGGATCTCAAAGGTGTTTCTTGGGCCGCTTGTAGCATTCCCTTTTCTGGGGCTGGCACGTTTGCAGCCAGTACTTTGTCATGAACATGTCAAAAAGAGCAATGAAGCTGGTAAAGGGTCTAGAGAAGAAGACTTGTGAGGAGCATTTGTGGGAACTGGGGGTGTTGAGTTGTCAGAAAAGGAAGGCTGAGGGGAGACCTTACTGATCTCTACAACTACCTGAAATGAGGCTTTAACGAGACGGATGTCAGTCTCTTATTCCTGGGAACAACTGCTTGGACAAGATGAAATGGCCTGAGGTTGCACTAGGGGAGGGTCAGCTTGGATATTAGTAAAAAATTCTTCATCAAAGTAGTTGTCAAGCTCTGGAAGAGGCTGCACAGGGAAGTGGTTGGCTCACAATCCCAGGAGCTACTTAAAAGTCCTGTGGATATGACCCTCAGGGACATGGTTAAGTGTTGAACTCGGCAATGCCGGGTTAATTGCCTGACTCCATAATTTTAAGGGCCTTTTCACACCTAAGGGGTTCTATAATTCGATACGGTTCATCCATCAAGAGCAGGTAACTTCCTGGAATGCCCGTTAGCTTCAAATACTGTGTTCATTTATGGGCCCCTCATTATAAGGGAGATTGAGTCACTGGAGCAAGTCCAGAGAAGAGCAACAAACCTGATGAAGGGCCTTGAGCACAAGTCTGATGAGGAACGGCTGAGGGACCGGGGGAGGTTATTCTGGAGAAGAGAAGGCTCAGGGGGGACTTTATTGTTCTCTGCAACTGTGGAGCCAGGAGGGGGCTGGTCTCTGCTCCCAAGTGAGAAGTGGTAGGACGAGAGGAAATGGTGTCAAGCTCCAGCAGGGGAGGCTTCGACTGGATATTAGGAGTAATCTCTTCACTGGAAGGGTGGTCCGGCATTGGAACAGGCTGCCCAGGGCAGTGGTGGAGTCATCGTCTGTGGGAGTTTTCAAAGGCCGCGTAGATGAGTCCCTTAGTGACGTGGTTCAGTGGTGGCCTTGGCAGTGCTGTGGTAGTGGTGACCTGATGATCTGAATGGTATTTTCCAACCTAAATGATTCTATTGTTCTATGATTCTATGATAGTCAGAGTTGGGGTGGGTGCAACAGGCAGGGGTGGCTCATGAGCCAGGGAGTTGGGGTCTTTACATAGGGGAGTGCCATGGAGTGAGGCCATTTCTCTGCACAGTGTTTGATTGGAAGAAAGAGAATTTGGAGCCTGCCAAGGGGAGTGTCAGGTGAGCAAGTAGCACAGGGCTGGAGTGCCAAGGTCCTGGTTTGTGGTGAGCCTGGAACGCTGAGTGAGCTGGCTGATGACCTTTGGAGCACATCCTCTATCATCTTGGAAGGGTCTTGTTGCTTGGAGCAGTTCCTGAAGGCTGGAAGAAAACTCATGCCCCTTGTATCTTGAAGAAGATCAAGAATGAGGATCAGAGAAAGTACAGCCTGGTGAGCCTGACCAAGTTCATAGGAAAGCTATAGAAGAAATTTTCTTGGAAAGCACTCTCAAGCCCTGGGAGGACAAGAAGGTTGTGGGCAGCGGTCTTTGTTGATTTCAGAAGGAGAAATTGTGCTTGGCTGACCTCCGTGTCTTCCCTGTTAAACCCACTGGGTGTTGGACAAAGTCATGAACTGGGGCGTGTTTTCCTTCCCAGCCTGGCAAGTCATGAGCTGGGGCGTGTTTTCCTTCCCACAGGGATTCCTTTGCATGTCCTCCTGTTAAGGATGTGTCCTTCTTGCCCTGGCGGCAACTTTTAAGTGAGAGTGTGTGTTTGGGAGGATTTGCATGGAAGGTGCCTGTCAGGGCATTCTGTAGACACAAGAAAAGCATTGGAGAGGTGGGGTGTCATCAGTGAGGTCATCCCGTGGCACTCGTGTGGTGTGGTTTGTGGGTGCGTTGTGAAGAGGGGGCTGCATGTCCTCACAGCCCTGTCAGGCTGGCGTGAGGGACTGCCTTGTGGTTTGTGGGTGCGTTGTGAAGAGGGGGCCGCATGTCCTCACAGCCCTGTCAGGCTGTTCTGGGCTTTGGAGCTGTGCTGGCGTGAGGGACTGCCCCTTCCATCACAATAGGTCCCTCCCTGCCTTGCTGACAGGTCACTAAGCCTGTCTTTAGGCCTGTCCTTACCCGTACTGTGAGCTCTGTGGGTGTCTTCATGCCCCTCTCTCTTGTGTGTTTATAGCTGGGAAAAAGGATTCTGCCTGTTGATAGTTTTTCCCCCTTACAGCTGTCCCTGGGTTTGGTGGTGCAAGCAGGCAGGGGAGCGTGGTTTGCAAGAGTAGGCTGAAGGCTATGGGCTATGGTCCTGGAAATTCTGCTTTGATCTGGTTATTCCTGTGATGTGGGGAGCACTTCCAATCTGTCCAAAATTTTGTGTTGGCCCAATCATAGTGCTACTCTCTTCTACGGGTGGCACGTTTGCAGCCTGGCCTCTGGTTTGATGCAGTGCTTGATGTGGGGCACCTTGTAAGTAGAACACCTTTGTAAGGGTGTTCTACTTTGAATTAACTAGTTTTGTGGATGAGGAGAGTGCTGTTCTGTTGTTTATCTCAATATTCTTGCAAAGCCTTTGATGCTTTCTCCCCTCGCGTGGTCATGGAGTGTGGGGTCACCTGTGTTTGTGGGCAGTTGGATTGAGTGCTCTCTCAGCAGGTTCAGAGATGATGGAAAATCTGGAGAGGCTTGAGGCGCTGGATGGTTGTGCCACCATGTAAAGGGAGCAGGAGTTGCTGGAGAACGGGCAGATAGGAATCTCCTGAAGTTCAACAGGAAGAAACATGAAGTTTTCCGTTTAGGGAGGAATGGCGCCTGTTGTCAGAACATACTGGTGACTGAGAGGCTGGAAAGCAGCTTTGCTGAGTACGTCTTTGTGGTGCTGGTGGAGCACTAGCTCAGGATGATGCAGCAATGCACCCTTGCAGCAAAGGAGGCCAAGAGTCTCCATGGAGGGATTGGGAAGAGATTTGCTAGCAGGTTGGTGGTGTGTGTGTGGGTGTTCTTGCTCTCTTCAATGCTGGTGAGGCTTTGTGTGGAGTCCTGTGTCCAACTGAGGGCTCTCCAGTAAAAGAAGGACGCAGATGCAGTGGAGCCAGTCAAATGCAGGACCACCAAGGTGCTGTAGGGACTGGAACATCCTTGCTATGAGGAGAAGCTTAGAGAGGTGGGAGGTTTTTTTCAGCCAGGAGACAAGGCTGCACAGGGCAGATGTCATCAATGTGTCTATATCCTGAGTGGGAGGGAACGAAGACAAGGGAGACAGAATCTTCTCATGAGTGCCATGTCCAGGGCAAGGGTGAATGGAGGAAGCTGTAAAGACGTGCCCTTTTGCTTGGAAGAGAAGACAACACTTTTTCAGTGTGACTGTGGTCAAGCAGTGGCACTGGTTGTGCAGAGAGTTGTTGGAGTCTCCATCCTTGGAGATACCGAAAACCTGACCGGACATCTTTGACAGCGTGTTCTTGCTGACCATGCTTGAGGATGCTGAGCTGAAATAGATGCTCCCCAGAGGTCCCTTGTGCACTAAATGATTCTGCTTGCTATGATTCTGCTTGTTGTGATGGCCAGGTAGTTGTGCTTGGAAGGAGACTTGGCCAACTGTGTGCAGCCGTGGGGAGCTTGTGTCAGAGGTGTGGGTAGAAACGCATTAGTGTTTCCAAGATTTTTGGCAAGGGAAGAGCTGGTATGTGGGCTGGAAGCCCACAGGAGGGTTTTGCAGGGTATTTAATATGTGAGAGTGGTCTGGTGGACCTTTTCCCCCAACCAGGTAGATGGCCTGTTGAGCCCCAACTTTGTGCTGAGTGAGGTCGGATGAGCCTTGGGAGAAGAAAAGAAGAGGAGGCATCTTAGGCTCGGATGCAGGAGAAGTTTATTGAGGAAAAAACAGTGAAAAGGCAGGAGCATCAAGGGAACCAGTGTGAGGTACAAGTAGGGCAACCATCAGCAGGGTCGCTTGTGTGTGGCAGGTGTTGCTTGAATCCTGTGGTCTTTGTGCTCCACAGTGGGAGCAGTACACTGGAGATCCCCAGTGGGGTTTAGGTTGTGAGATGGTGTTTGCAGTGGACTAGTGAACACATCAGAATGAGAAATGCAGAGAAGGAAGTTGGAGGAGAAGAGGAGTTCCATGGGCCATGTTTCCAGGCAGAAGGAGGTGGGCCCCTTCTCTCCGGGATTTCATTTTGTCTTGACAGTAAGAGCTGATGATGCCAAGTCCACGTAAAAGCAATGTCTGAAAGGTACATCCTCATTCCATGCTGTGTCTTCCATGGTGTGAGAGGTTGGTGTCACGATCCTGTCGATGGGCCTTCGCAGATGTTGTAGGCTCTTCACCCA
>NW_009929632.1:0-2370 GCF_000696875.1 Nestor notabilis | reverse complement strand
TCAGGGGTGCTGAGGCTGGGGGCAGAGCATGTTGGACAAGCTGGGCCAGGGTGGGCAGGAGCAGGAGCGCAAGGGGTGTGAGGATCACCTTGTTGAGAGCACAGGAGAAGACATCAGCTGAGGCGAGTGAGGGACAGAGGTGATGGGCTGTCTTTTACGCTGGTCCCCAGGGGCTGACACTTGGATTTGGCAGCATTTGTCAGCAAGGAAGTGGTGTGTGCCACAGTTTTGTAGAGCAATTAGTTGTTTTTGTTTTCTTTCCTACAGTTTTGCAATTTCATGTCTTCTCCTGTTCAGGACGTGTCCTTCTGGCTCTGGCGGCATCTTTCAAATACAAGATTTAAAAAGCAGTGTCTTGTTGTTAATGGCATGCATCAGGAAAGGCAGGACAAGCAGCCATCAGAGAGGTGGGGTGTTGTCAGTGAGGTCATCTTGTGGCACTCGTGTGGTTTGGTTTGCGGGTGCGTTGTGAAGAGAGGACCCCCTTGTCCTCACAGCCCTGTCAGGCTGGTCTGGGCTTTGGAGCTGTGCTGGCCGTGAGGGGATGACACTTAAGTCACATCCCACCCCTCTCTGTCATGTTCTTGTTGTTTACTGGTACGTTCATACCCAATTCATGCCAGGGGAGTGTTTTTCAGGCTGATTTTCAGGTGAGCTGTGCTTGTTGCTGAGAAAGATGAAGGGAGGTAGTACAGGGGGCTTTGGGACTGGGTGTAGGCAAGTGTGTGTGACGTGACAGGTCATAACACGAATGCTGAGGGAGCTGGCTGATGTCTTTGGGAGATCCCTCTCAAGAAAGCTCTATTAAAGCCTATGATACTTTCTTTTATTGCATGGTTATCTACTAGCTGAGAAAGTATCCTAGCTCTTTGTCAGGGACATGGACAGCGGTATTTAGTGTACTGTTGGCACGTTTGCGTATGAGGTGGCAATGTGTGTGTGCTCACATCCCAGAATGCCAGTGGTCTCCTGAGCTGCATCAATCTGGCCTTGAACGCTGGAGATGGTTTGAGCATTTACCATTCTTTGGGCAACCTGTTCCAGTGCCTTACCACTTTCACAGTGAAGAGCTTCTTCCTTATATCTAATCTGAACTTCCCCTGTTCAAGTTTGAACCCTTCACCCTTTGTCCTACTGCCACAGTCCCTGATGAAGAGTCCCTCTCCAGCATCCTTGTAGCCCCCTTCAGATATTGGAAGGCTGCTATGTGACCTCCAAGCAGCTTCTCCAGGATGAACAGTCTCAACTTTCTAAGCTTGCCTTCGTATGGGAGGTGCTTGAGCGCCCTTATCATTCCCGTGGCCCTCCTCTGGACTTGCTCCGACAGCCCCATGTCCTTTTTATGTCAAGGACACCAGAACTGCACCAATTGCTCCAAGTGGGGTCTCAGGAGGGCAGAGTAGGGGAGCAGGATCTCCTCCGTCGACCTGCTGGTCACGTTCCTTTTGATGAAGCCCAGAACACGGCTGGTTTCTGGGCTGCGAGTGCACACCGAAGCCAGCTTACATTCAGTTTCTCATCGACCAACATGCCAAAATCCTTCTCTGCAGGGCTGCACTGAATCACTTCTCTGCCCAACCTGTAGCTGTGCCTGGGATTGCACTTGGCTTGGTTGAACTTCATGGGGTTGGCATTGGCTCAACTGTCAAGCGTGTCAAGGTCCTTCTTGGAACTTTGTCCAGTTGAATCCTTTGTCTGAGCCACTGATGTGCTTGTGTCACTGCCAGAAGCCTACCCAGTGGTGGGCACTCAGTGGTGCCGGTGTGTGTTGTTGTGGTTGTGGTGGCATATTTCCTAGGAGAGGCCTTGTGGCCCTTTGTCACCCACCACAATGGCATGTTGGGGCCTGGCTTTGTGCCATGTCAGCCTAAAAACCTTGGTAGAAGAAGGGAGAGGAGGCGTCTCAGGCTGGGATGCAAAAGAACTTTATTGAGGCACAAGAGTGAAGAGTTAAAAGCACCAGTTATGAAGGATCTTGTTTGAGCTGCAGTAGTGCAACCATCAGCCGAAGTGTTCTGCTTGCAGTAGGTTTTCCAGAGCATTGAGGTCTTCCCGGTCTGTACTGGGAGCAGCCCACAAGAGGTCATCCTATTGTCTCTGGCTTGTCAAAGGTATTTGAAGCAGCATCCTGGGCATAGCAGATGGGGAGATGCAGAGAAGGAAATGGAAGAAGAGGAGGAAGTCCAGGGGCCATTTCACCAGGCAGCCTGGGCTGGACACATGCCTTGCTTCCTCTCTTGATGACTTGATGAAGAGGAGCCATGGATGGAGAGCCCATGTGCTAGGATTGGCCTGAATGTGAATCATCAATCCATTTTGTGGGTTTGAGGGGGTGGATGGTTGGTGTCAGGGTGCTGTCAAGAGCTCTTA
>NW_009929631.1:0-16007 GCF_000696875.1 Nestor notabilis | reverse complement strand
GCCCTGCCTGCGCCGCGGGCTGGGTGAAGGCGCTAGTACAGCGGGTTAGTAAGTGCTCAGTAGAGATGATTTGTCTCCTGTGGTAGGGTCAGCTTAATAGAGTTCTGAAGTGGTGAATTTCGCCTAAAAGTAGTGTAGAGTAGCTTTGAGGTGTGAGTCTAGCCGCTTTGTGCTTGGTGTGGGCACTTGACTTAAATTTAATCTGACACAGAGGAACTGGAAAAGGACCTAAAATGTTTTGGCACCAAGGGAAATATTTTAAGTGTCGATTTGTGTTGGCAATGCTTCTGAGCTCTTACTGGTGAGGGCATGACAGATGAGAGGCAGTAAGGATGATGGAGAGCTAGTTATCAATGACTTACATAGTGAAATCCAAACAAGAGTGGAAATGTAATGTTGAGATTGGGAACAGAAACAGGGGAATCACTAATATGGATGATAACTTGAATGTTCCTTGTAGCCAGAGTAAGGAAGCATTGGAACAGTCTGCCCACGGAAGTAGTGAAGTCACTATCCATGGAGGTATTTAAAAGGCGTGTAGATGTGGTGCTTAGGGACGTGGTTTAGTGGTGGCCTTGGCAGTGCTGGGTTAATGGTTGGACTTGGAATCACAGAATCTTAGAATGGTTTGGGTTGGAAGGAGCCTTAAGATCATCTGCTTCCAACCCTCCTGCCATGAGCAGGGATGCCTGACACTAGACCAGGTTGCTTAAGGCCCTGTGCAGTCTGGATCATTTTAAAGGTCTTTTCAAATCTAAACAATTCTAACTTACCAGAACATTGACACATCTAACAGTTGATCGTAGTGAGTCAAGTCTCATGTCTTCACATAAAGAATGACTCCAGCCTTTGTCACAAGGAAACTTTTCCACCCCCAAGGAGAGGCATAAATAATTTGCTTAGTGAATCAGGTAACTACAGACTATGTCTATGGCAGTTGCTGAGGCTGAATAGTGAGTTAGTATAGGTGTAGTACAGATTAGTTTTAGATTTGGCTGGGTTCTTTTAAATGTAAATGGAAAACAAGAAGAAATAAGGAGATAGTACATCTACTAAGCCATTCTTCAGGCTGCTTGTGATGTTCTCACTACCTTAACAGAAAGATATAAAGGCTACAGAATTAAGGATGTGACAGGCTGGTTTTTGGAGGTAAGTTTTCAGAGCAGCTCAATGATTACAATGGTAGAAGGTGTCCCATAAGGAAAAAAAAAAAGTATTCAGGATGATTGAAGTCAATTCTTCATGTGACCCTGAGTTATTAACACTTTAATATAAATCTGTAGCGTATGTGGTTTTGTATTAGTAACACTCTGCTTAGTACATCAACTGTTGAATAGAATCTCTTTTTATCTGCAAGACAACCTTACATTTTCTATAGTAATTGTAGATATTACTTCATTTCAATGGTATTTCACTTCTATGGTACCTACATACCGCTGATGGCATACCTCATCTCTGATGGTGAAAGCTGTCTCTCTCTAATGTTTTTCCCACAATAACTATGCGGGCTTCACCAGGGCCTATTCAAACTTGCTGTTGGTTGTTCTCCTTATAGCAGTTAGGTTACGGAGTTGTCAGTCAGAAGGCCCTGAGCAGTACAAAAGGCTAAAGCATCCAAGGCATTGTGCAGTACTCAATTCTGTTTGGTGAGTGACTGTCTTAAAGAAACAAGTCCAGTAATAAGGGAAAAGGTGTAAAGAACTAGCTGGGGAGAGCCTCTTAGCAGAAAGACTGTTTCAACAATACTGTATCAAGAGGAACTGTCAGAACAAGTATTTGTTGTATATTGCCAAAGTGGAATATACTGTGAGGACTACTGTTCTGGGAAAAGACAAGCGTGTCTAACTGCTTTAGCTATATCATTTAGTGAAATAGCTGTAACAATCTTGATAAAAATTGTACTCAAATATATCTAAGCTTTCATGGCAAAACAGTCTGAGCCAGTCTTAACTGAATAACTGGAAATTTGAGTTTACTTTGAACTCTTGCACAAACACCTGACTGGGGAATTACAAGGCATAGTAACCTTTAAGCCGAGTATTTGACATAGACCAGACTTGAATCTCAGGTGCTTCAACCTAGTGGAGTGCTTCCCTTACGGAATTTCAGTCCACTGTACTTAAGATTCTTAAAGACTGCTAGTTTGCTTCATGAAATACAAGCCATTTGGGGGGAATTACCTAGAAAAAATATCTTAAGAAAATCATCAGGAATGTCTCTTGCTGGGGTCTTTTGATTTTGTAGTTCTTAAATGGGAGGAAATTTTGTCTAAAGTATTCATTTACATAATTGGTTGCCATTCATCTTACTGTTAACACAGCAGTGGGATCCAACATTCTTTGAATTGTTAGAACTAAATCATACTAAAATATTTTTCTGTCTCACATTATCAAAGGGAAAAGTAACATACTAACTTCTTCCACAACCTTTGACACAGAAGATAAGGTTCAAATCTTACAAAACTTGTTTATTTTTTTTTTCCATTTTATATGTATTAATAATTCCAAAATTACATTTGTCTTTTTTAGCTTTTTTTATATCTGGGGAAAAAAAATCTAATTCCTGCATTCCATAAATATTTTTACACTTGTTAAAATCAAAAATGGGACATCTAGAAGAGTTCACTGCTGTCAACTATTCTCATAATTCAGCTAAGTTATCATAAAAAAGAAGCTTGCCATGTTGATGTGCTACTTAAAGTATTTGAGGGGGAAAAAAAGGAGAAGACATAAGGGTACAAAATGGAAGTACCACGTTAAAACTTGATTTGATACCCTTTTTCTGGTGCAAGTATATTAGTAAAGAGCTTGTCTCATGGCATGATAATTAATTTAGTGGAGCTACTCTGCATTTGTACTAGGGGAACTTGTATAAGCAGGTTTTCCTCATTTGAAAGGATGACCATATTAAAAAGCTGAAAGCAGCAATGCTTACCTGGTTACACTTTACTAATGAATGGTGTTAGGCTCTATCCTCAGCTTTCAATGTGACATTTCTGTATTTTTGGAAATACTTCTCTTATTAAAAAACACAAACAATTTATGGAACTCTGTTATGTTGCAGGCTTCACCAGTAATTTGAATCAAGAAGTGAACATTTGACTAGAAGTCAGTCAGTTTTAATACATTCTCTTTCAAAGTTTCAACCAAACATAGGTGTTTGTAAAGCAAGTAAACAGAATACTTCCTCCCCCTCTACAAAGGTGATGGAAGAACAGAGGAAGCAAGGAGATAATTATTTCGTAAGGAAAGGGTTATTATGTGATAATTCCACTTCTGGGGAAAAATATTCCCTTTCTTATAGCTTAATGTAGGATACCTGTCAAAATAAAGGCTTAAATTTGAATCTTATATATACAGATGTCTCTGTTGGCTGACATCCTCTTAAAGGATACATAATTTATCATAATACACTGGTACATACTAGGGTTAAAATTACAATTGCAAGAAAAACCATGTGACTTGTGGCTTTGAGCCTGTTCTTATTCTGTTTGCTTTATAGAGAGAAGCTGCATATCAAAGGAATGGAGGGAAAACCTTTTATCTTTCCATCCTGTGGTACAATTTTGATTTTGTTCATCCAGGTAACAGTGAGAGTTAGGAGAAAGTAGAATTTGATTTGAAAATAACAAATGCATTTTCAGTGTTACCAGCTTGCCCTGTTCTATGCTTTCAAGAGAGATTTGAAAGGCCTGTTAGGAGTCAGAAATAGATCTGGGAATTACAGAAGACTTCAGTGAGCTTAGTTGGATTGCTAAGGAATAAATGAATTTGGCTCTGTAAGTATGACATAGAATACTTTAAATAGACAAAACAAGGCAAAGGAAATTATAAGTAAATCATTTTATCCCAGAGCATTGGAATCAGTGAGGAAGGGCATAATTTAATCTCAAATCTTTGTTACTGGTGATGATGGATGAGCATGAAAGAAGCCAGCTTTGCTTTCCACTCCCAAGTTTTTTGCAGGGGAGAGATTTGGAGAAAAAAAGTTAGAGTTCAAGTATACTTGAACTGGAGATCAGAGAAACAAATGAGGCTTTTCAAAATAAGCATGTTCTAAAGTTGTTTTTCAAAACAGCATCATATGTTAAAGGGTACAATAAAGCATATGTTAAGAAACTTGAAATTGTTGCTTCTTTGATTTATTAAAAAAAAAAAGAAAAAAGGGAAATAAAATGGAAGGGGGGAAAAAAAGAAGATTTTCCTAGTGGGAAATACTTTTAAATGTTATATCTCTAGGAAGTATTTAGGGAAACATAATAGGTTACTATGAAAAAGTTCCAATATAATCAGTCTACAATGAGTTGCAGTGAATATTATTTTACACGTTTACATACAGAAAGAATTCTATGTGCTGATGAACAGCAAGCAGCTCCTATTGTATATACTTTCTGTGTTCTTGACTGCTGGATCAGTTTAGGCTTAGTTATGAAAAAGAAAATATTTGTGGAATGATTGTACATGAAAATCTGAGTTGAAGGTGATACAGATATTTATATCACCAGGCTTTTTGGATCAATCATTTGAAAACCATCTGAATTTGATAAAAACCTGGTTGTAGCCATGAATTTCATGACCTTTGTTCCTGTTATATTGTCTTTTTTTTTTTTTTTTTTTCTCAGATGTGTTTTCTGGCTGTGGCTTTAAAAATTTGCTCCCCACTTCATTGTTCAGGAAAAAGGGCTAGAAACTGTTCTAGCTTAAGATGTTTACCTCCAAGTTTTAGTATTTTAAAATGTTTTTAAAATCTTTTTAATGCATAGAAAATAGAGAGGATGTTTGTTTCACAAGGACTTTAGTGTAAAGGTTGCAAACTTTAAGCATTGTATAGCAAGTGGGTGCATTTCTTGAAATGGAATGGTTTGAGAAAGGGTGGTGGTGAATGCTTGCAGGTAGTGCCTGATGCCTTTGCTGTGGCCTGGAGATACTGTGTGAGCATGTTGTATAAATATAGGCAGGAGATTTCACCTTTGAATGACTTTATTATACCTGTCTTCAGGAGGACATTGTAATGGTCACAATCACCATGACAAACTGTATTCAAATTAGTTTAATACAGTCATGGCCTTGTGCATCAGTGTCAAACAGACGGTGTTTGTTCAGAAAGGATGGGTTTCTGCTACAGGCTGCAGAATTACCTTGTAGCATTCATGGGCCAGGCAGAGTAACCACCAGACCACAGTGAATGTAGGTATTTGGGTTTGTTTGAAAACCAGCTAGATTAGAGCTTTTACCCTACTTGATTATCTCACACGCACTCACCTCCCCTGCAGCATTATGGTCAGTAGGTCTTGGCTTCCCTTTCCAGCAGGGAGGTCACTGCTGGTCGGGGAATGCTGGATGTTGGATTATGGTGTGCTGCTGCTCACAGTTACTGGCCTCAAGCATAACAGACCAAGGTCCCTGAGCACCCCCTGCCAGTCATTTCCATACAGACTCCCTTGATCTCTGGGATCGTTTCTCCAGCTGGGATTTTCACTGCCTTCTTTCCATGCCCCTTTCTTGTCTCAAAAGCCATATCATTTTTTCAGGGAGCCCTTCTTCGAGGCCCCTAACCTCCCATTTTCTCAAGTAGTCTATGTGTAGAAACACAATGCATGATCAGCCTCCTAATTGGGCATTCTGTCTCTGAATTAATTGGAGGAGTTGGGTTGTGCCACTCTTCAGTCACGGTTTTATCAAACTTCATAGCCAGACCATAGTGGTTGCCAGTAGGAAGCAGCAGTCTTCCTGAGAGTTCAAAAGTTCAGTTTCAGACATTCGCACAGGTGTAACCCAGTTATCACCTGCCTGCTAGTGTTTAAACTGTTGTCGTTTTTTTCCCTACAACAGTAGAGCACCAAAGATGCCTGAAAATAGAAAAAGAAACCATCACTGTTCTCGGGCTTTGTCCATGGGAAGTGGACTGAGTCACCATGCTAACTACAAGAAAAACATTCCAGTCTTAGTGTTCCCTGTACTCATCTCAAATTAACTTCTCCAGGAGGGATAACGTAGGCGCATTTGTTGAGGAGGAAAATTGAAGCAGGGAGATGATAAAGACTTACTCAGAGCTAGCACAATAGATTGGTGGCAGGACCATGGAAAGAGGAAAAGATCTGACCTCACTCTGGTCTCTTGCAGTACTTAATTGTTGTAGGGGCCTCCAGTCAGTAATGAGTCTAAGACAGTGGAAAGCAGAATTTCTCACGGGGGCGGGGGTTGTGGTGAAGATGTTCATTTCTCTTCTTTTGTTTGAGAGCTGTATTTGAAGGCATTGTTCTTCCACAGCTGCAGTAGCCTACATTCATTGTGATAATTGTGGGACAATATGTAGAATGGGTGATTGATACATGAGATAAAGTTGTGTAAGAGTATTACTAGAAGATCATATGAACATAATAAAATACACAAAGGCAGCTCCAAGAAATAAGCTAAGGACATTTTTTGTGGGGTACAGTGTGGGATATGGTACAGCAGATCCAAATAGGGATGAAAATGGGTAAGAGAAACAACAGCTAAAACGTTTGCTGGAACAAGTCACATAACAGGACTGAGTTGAAGTATTACAGATAGGTAAGGCAGAAAAAATACAGTACTCAGCTCATGGACAGAAAAGAAAACATATTCTGTATGCTCATGAAGAGTTCTGTACTCCCTGCAGACCCTGTCATCTTTTTTCCATATCAAAGAGCGTATTTTTCCTTTGGTAGGAAATCCAGGTGTACAGGCAGGGTTTGGATATTTTGGAGGCTGGGCCCGAGGGACACCACAATGCTTGCAGAGCCATCTGCGCACATCCAAAGAGGCAGGAAGTTGCAACAGTAGAGAGACTGCTGCCCTACAAAATGTGAGCTGAACTCGGTGCATTCGAAGCAGAGCACATGTGAGTAGGAGGTACTCTTTTACACACCTGAAGGGTGCAGGATACAGACAACGGTGAGCAGGCAAAGTTTGATTTGGGTTTGATTTATGGGGTGGTTTTTTTTTTCGCTGAGATACCCTTTATAGATTTGTGTGTGAACATTTTTGAGAGCCTACTATTCTCATGTTTTCAAGCTCTTTTATTCTCACAGTTAATCAGTTGTACTGTGTGGCCTGGACAGTTTGAACTCTTGACAAGTTTAGTTTTAAGAGCATCTTGAAAGATTTTATAACAAGGAAGTTAACAAAGTGGATAAAAAAGGAAAGATGAAGGCTGCAGTGAGGAGAATGAAGGAGTACCTAAAGTGAAGATGTAAACTTGTTATTAACAGCCATCTACTGAGTCCACCACTTAAGGTTTTTAGCAGATGCTGTAATGAACATGGCCACTTTAGGAACAAGCAGTGGAAAGAGGAATGCTGACAGGCACTCCTGTCAAAGTATCAAATTCACCTTGTGGATATGGGCTTTTCTCCATTTGACAATAAAGGGAGATTAGCTACTAAGATGCTGCGATTGCCTCTTCTGGTATGAACTGGCTCAGAATCCCTGTTCTAAACGCAGTCTTAGGGAAAGCTGATTTTCCCTTCTCACTGCTGTATGCATAATACACTATTGATCTGTACAATTCGTATTAGTGTTTTCAGTGAACAGAATAGGATGTCCTAGATCTCAATAATTATTCCCTTCTTGCGTAAGACGACTAGTATTTCTAAATCTCCGGTATCATTTCCTTGTAGAGTAGTCTGCTGTGGCAATATATAATCTTAGGAAGTTTGATCCAAACCTATTGAAGGCAGTGGGAAGGATCAATTGATTTCAGCTGATTTTAGAAGGTCAGAGGCAGATACAGGATCTAGACCAGAGCATTAGTGTAACAGGTAATGTTATTCCCTGCAGCAGCACAGCATTTTCCCCACTATACTAAATCACCTTAAACCCAATTTTCCTTTCCCGTCCCAAAATACTGAAAACATTTCAGATGCCTGTGCTAATCTTTTACAGCATTGTTATTTCAGAAATACCAGCATCATAAGCTACATACAGGCACAGAATGTTATGAAACTCTGATATGTTTTAAGTTGTTGATACAACATTTGTTCATGATGTTGTGTGTTAAGTTTCATCCCATAGGGAATGTGTATGTGGGTGTTTTGTTTTTGGTTTCTTTGGTTGGTTATATTTTTCAAGCTGAGTTATTAGGCCCTGAAAAATGGAAGTGCTGATACAATCTGAAATAGTATTTCCTGAAGGACCATATTAAAGCAATATCCTAGGAGTCTAATAAGCCCCGTTGTGGGTGTCATTTGTCATTTTATCCCTACAGGCAAATTTGTAAAGGTTAGTGAAGGCTATTTGTCAAAGCTAAATGCTGCTTAAAATTTTGTTTCCACAGTACAGGTAGTTTGTAAATATTGCCAGTTGTCCCTTTCAGATTATTTTGGTAAAAATAGTTTTGAATAGGACAGATGGGGAAGAAAGTGTATAAAGTGAAATTGTGTATATACCTCCTTATTTACGAAGAATTCTTTTTCTGTATAAATAATTTCAAGCTGAGCCTGCATAGTTTTAGTCAGAAAACTGGGATGGTCTGTGTGTAAAAACTCATTAAAATGCAGGTATTTTAAGTAGGATTGTTTTGAAAGAGGAAACTAGTGTTTTGGTGGCTAAAAGTACATGAATTGTGTATCCTGCTGTTTCTTCCTCTCTAAATGTGAATGATGTCTTGCAATTCCAAAATATTCTTGCCAGTTTATATTTCAAATGTTATACTTGTAAATGGAACTTAAGCTTCCAGTCTAGTGAATTCTCCCTACTTAACTCTGATATGATTTAATAAAGTTTCTGTATAAGGTATTTGCAATATTAGGAAAAAGGCTGATACAAGAACTCTGCCTTTACAGTAGTGTGGTTTGTGGTTATTGCTTTTTAACATGTTCTTTAAAGTGTGATTGTATGAAAGTGCTTACAATTGAAAATCATATTCCACTTAACTACAGCATTAGCATTTCACAGTGAGTTGGATAAGACCGTTTCTTCTTTTAAATTAGAGGGATTTAGAGTTTTCATTGTATTTTTCAGCAAGTTACTATCTATATTCTGATAATGCAAAAGTGGAGAGTTTAGACAGTTGAATTCTTAGTAAACTTGTAGGTTTAAAGGATCTGATTTAAAGCAACCCTTAGGTAAGTGATGGTCCTTCCATGTAGCTTAGTATTCAGTCACTCCAATTCATAAAACAAATACTGAAACAAAAAATGGAGTGCTTGTTTTCCTGAACTTTTTAATCAGCAAACTCCTCCCCAAAGATGGATTGAACCCTCTTTTTTAATTTAGTTAGCATAAATTAATTAATTGAAACCTGATTAGCTCACAGGTACGAGAATCTCTCGGCAGTGACTTGGAACACTTGCTAGGAATTAACCGCAAATCCCAGGCCCTGTGCTCTTCTGCACTGCCTTTTCTACTGGCATCGTTTGTTCATGGTAAGAGATGTTAGACCCCTTCATTTGGAGGTTGCTGAAAGACTTATGTGCCTTTCACCTGTGTTTTAAAATGCTTATATGTTAATATTAGACTCAACAATTCTTCTGTAATAATTTTCTGAGAAGCAGTTAGTGAATCAATATTTATGAAGCCGAGTGTATGAGTTGCAGAAAAGTATTATTATTTTTCTCTAGGCAATGGAGGAATTGCCATGATTGTGAACTAGTAATTCCATTAGCTTCCTGTCTAAGCTGTGCCTGCATCTTTTCTGCTAAAGACAAAAGCCCTTGTGAAAGTGCTTGCTCATTATTATTATAATGGGATAATACTGTGCAGTTAAGTATGAAAAGTTTTATTCTTGCATCAACCATATGTTAATGATAAGTATAACAGTAGCCTGTTAACATAATTAATTAAAATAATTATTATACATCCAATGTTTTTAGAAGTTTTACAGAGAAGTCTCATTTTTAAGTCCAGATCATAGCCAAAAGGTGGCAGTATTCTATTCAATATTCATTTGCAAAACAGTATAAAAATGCATTTATTTATTGACATTGTGCTTCTTATACCAGATCAAACCGGATTGTTGTATCATGAAAATAATGTTCATTTATGAAAAACACTTATTTAGAATGAAATTAGAAATGAAAATTCTTGCTTATACCTGAAAGCTTGCAAAAAATAATCTATTACATAAAGTTTAAATATTAGGTGTGTAGTGTTTCACAGAATGTCTACATTGACACTAAAAGATAGGAGTCTGGATGTTCTTATAGAGTGCTTAAGAGCATCAGAACTTTTCTTCTTTTGGCAGAGTTAACTCATTTTACCTTCAAAAAGAGAGAAATTAATCTCCACATGCTTTTAATATGAGCCAAAGCTGCTGCATTAAAAGCAATTTGTTTTATACACCCCAGAGATGTTGTAATATTTTTCATAAAGTGAGTATGGGCTTTTTTGTGCTGAGACAACAATAAGTTGAAGAATTGTTGAAATACTGCTTTGCCTGCTTGCCAAGTTGTTTAGCTATACATCAGTGGTTTGTCTTGGAATACTTTGAGGTAAAAGTTTAAATATTAGTGGGAGAGAATGCTTGCAAGTAGAGTTATGTTTAAGCAAATGTTTCGATGTGGATTTTGATCCATAGTTACATCAGATGTAAATATGAAATTACGGTAGTTACAGCGTACGTTATTTTCTGTTAATATGAGACACTCTTAAGAATCACTTTTTGTTACAGCCTCATGGAAATATTAAGAATCAAAGACCCATTCCCTAAATATTGACCAGTCTGTTTTCCTGTGGCTGTATTTCATCCTTCTCAGTGTTGAAAAGTTTTGATAAACATTACATGTGAGATAGAAGAAAACTTAAGTCAGAGGGCAGGATCTGGGAAATCCAGTGGAAATGGTAGTGCTTTTTAATATGCTTCCATATTCATATCCAATAGAGCATAATTCACACCTTTCTAACTTTTGTAATACAAATTAAAACATGTTACGGTTCCTGAGGGAACTGGAATTAATAGGCCTTGAGATTCTTCAATGACTTCTCTGTCTTTTGCCACTTTATTTTCTGGAATAGCCCACTTACTACATCTCTGAGGGCTGTTCTTTCAAAAAAGGACAAGAGACAATGTTTCTGTTGAAGAATCATTTGGGTGTTCTCACACTGACAAGAAAGTGATGTGAAATTTAATTCTTTATTTAACAGCCAAATGAGGCAGAGCATTGTATCACTAGCACAAATTCAGGTAACATCATGAAGGTAAGCAGTACGCAGATATCGGGCAAATATAGTTGGTTGCCACAGATATAACTAAGAGACTGTTCAGAAGACCAAAATGGATGACGTTAGTTTTTCAGCAATAACTCATCACTTTTTAACAAGAGGAAAAGTCCGAAGGAAGTACAAGTGTGTAAATACTGACTTTGCTAATAATCTGTTTCCTGCTGGGCTCTAATGTTTGTGATCCATCTGCTTCTAGAGTCTATCCCTAAAGAGTATTTTAGGAAGGCTTACTTTTACAGAAAGGCCCAGAAATTTCCTGAAATTATTCTGGGAACAAATCCAGAGGATAGTGAAAACTCTGGGACGTATTTTTGTATATGGATATCAAAAAGAACCATTGCCTGGGGCAGTGTGTTCCCAAGATATTTGATATATCCCTGAAGGAGGGGGGGAAGCCTTCTCAGTGTATGCATCACATTTTAAGGAAATTTGGTCAGGAATCGCAGCATGACTACAACAACAATATGCTTACATGACACTTCAAATACTGTGAGCACATCTAAATCTAAACGCAATGGCATATACTTTAAGTAAAATGTAATTGTCATAGCTGTCACCATGCAGGTTAAAGATGCTTCATGTGTGTGCAGTTACATAAGCAAGAGCAAATGACGCTCAGTTTTCATCTTGTAATTAAACTGAGGGGGGATATGCATTCAGGTATTCCTCTTAACAGTAAACTACTTTGTGATCATATGTAAGTAGAGCTTTAGGTTTAAATTTTGTCTGCTAAGAGAAGGATCATCTCCCTGAACAAAACAGAACAAGTGTGGGAAGGATTTGGAAGGTTTTTGCAGTTGTGTGGGAGGAGGTTTGCATCTGCTGGATGTATGTGTGCTCTGTACCATAGATTTGCTGCTGTGGATGGCCTGTGCCTATGCACTTGTTTCTAGGGGTTGCTATCTCTACTCTTTAGAGAGGCTGTGGTTTCCTCTTGAACTTCATCTGCCTCTGCCAACACCCTCTGTTTTGTCTTGATGCCAGATGCAGCAGTAGGCGGATGGAGGAGGCTGTGCAGATGTACGGCCATTCCTCAAGTGCATGTGCTGTATCACGTATTGCTCATCGAGCTCCTGAGGCCCTAGTGAGTTATCCCTATGTCTTGCTGATACTTCAGTGAAAATACAACTGGCTTGAATATTCTGTTCTCTGTGTTCCTCCAAGAAAAGCTTGCAATGTGCAATAAATCAGCAGTTATTACTTACATGCTACGGTATTGGTTTTGACCTGTCCATATTAACTGTGGAAATTAATGGGACATTTGCTCTCTTCCACTTGATAGGAATTATGCTTTTTTGGTGGTGTTTCTGTAGTAGATCTTTTAGTAGCTAGCCTTCCCAGCAGTGTATCCAAGCTTCAGTTTTGATTGAGCATACTTGTTTTACTTTAAAAAAAGATTAATAAACATTTAACTGATGGGCAGAACTTGCCAAAAACTAGTTCATTACGCTTGTATGCCACTATTCTGGATTGGTTTTGTTGAATAAAGGCAGGGCAGAAGGTAGGTTCTAGGAAATTTTGTGTCTCTTAGGGTTTTTGGTAGTATTTTGAGACCTCACTTGGAGTGTTGTGTCCAGTTCTGGTGTCCTTAACATAAAAAGGACATGGAGCTGTTGGAGCAAGTCCAGAGGAGGGCCACGAGGATGATAAGAGGACTGGAGCACCTCCCGTATGAAGACAGGATGAGAAAGTTGGGGCTGTTCAGCCTGGAGAAGAGAAGACTGCGTGGAGACCTCATAGCAGCCTTCCAATATCTGAAGGGGGCCTCCAAGGATGCTGGGGAGGGACTCTTCATTAGGGACTGTAGTGGTAGGACAAGGGGTAGTGGCTTTAAACTTAAACAGGGGAACTTTAGGTTAGATCTAAGGAAGAAGTTCTTCACAGTGAGGGTGGTGAGGCACTGGAATAGGTTGCCCAAGGAAGTTGTGAATGCTCCAACCCTGGAGGCATTTAAGGCCAGGTTTGACAGAGCCTTGGGCGACCTAGTTTAGTGTGTGGTGTCCCTGCTCATGGCAGGGGGTTGGAACTAGATGATCTTAAGGTCCCTTCCAACCCTAACTATTCTGTGATTCTATGATTCTGTGATTTAACTTGGGAATGAAATGCAAATCAGTCTAAAATATAATTCATATAAAACTGTGCCCAGCTCTTTTGGAAGTCATAGAAAGATGTTTCAGGGGCTGAAATGAAGTTCGGTAGGGCAGCATCTCCTTTGAAGATACAGTTAATGATGACACTGCTAAAGAACGTAAAGACAGTGGGACTGACCCTGTGCTCTTTGTGTGCTCTGAAGTTGCTGTGGAAAAATAGAAACTGCAGGTTTTTGCTAACATTTATTTGTGGCACTCATGGTTACTGTGCACATATCTTAACATGGCACACAAACAAGCACAGCACTGGTTTTACAAGAAACTGCTGTTTCTGTTGCAGATTATTGGTAGATTATAGTCTAGATTCTGTAGTACTAGTATCTTCTGGTCCCACTTTTTGACATACCTAAGTTCACACATTCTGAAGAATTACATGTGGTGAATGTCATGTACTTACATATTTTTCTCTACAGGCTTTGGGGGCTTTGTTTTAAGGGCTACTTTTCATTATGTGGTACGCATTATTATAATTTTTTAACTTTCCATTTTTTTACCTAAAATTTAGAACATTTTTCAGGACAATTTTCTATTTTAGGAGAAATTCCCAGTCTATACATTTCAGTAACACTGTTCAGGAGATAACCATCTTGTTCTATTCATCACATTCTTCCTTCAGGTATGGATAAGGAGGCCTTGAAGGAGGATTTTTCAAGTGTGTGAGGTTATTCCTTGCCAGAGCTTTAAACTGACATCCTGTTATGGAGCATTTTGCAGTTGGCTTCACTGGCTTCAGAGGATTTGAAATAGGGAATTTGTGAGGTAGTTAGATGAGTGGATTTTTAAAACGTAGAGCCACCTCCTTTTGCCTCCTATAAGCATGATCTGGTAAAACCTTAGTTTAACTCCTCAGATGAATAGTTATTCTTTGTGTTCAACACCCATTGCTTCACATGTAGTAATTTATGAGATGTGCAAGTTGGTTTTTAACCCAGTTCACCGAGGAAGTAAGGCTTCTGCAGTCATGTCACAGGTACCTCTGTTAGTCCTTTGTAACAGTTGTTTAACCTGTAGGCCAGTTCTGTCAACTTGAAAAGTAGGGTGGAGATCCCAGAAGGGAAAATCTGCAGTAGTTCCGGCAGCTGAAGACAGCCCCTGAACTTATTTGTTCATCTGCCAGAGGATGAGAGACTTGATTTTCATCTGTGTTTCCTGGCAGCCAAGTAGATCAACACTTTCAGGCTAGCCAGTCCATCAGGTATGTATCTAGCTGCAAGATGCAGAGCATTACATCTATTGTCCAGCAGAAAACAAATACAAGTAGAAAAGGAGAACTTGAAGACACAGTTGCAGAACACGGTGTGTGTGTTGAGGGGCAGGAGGGAGCTGTCGGCAGCTATGAGACGCAAGGACAAAACTGGCTTCTTCAAGAAATGTTTAATTGCAGCTAACCAAGTGTGCAACAAACCTTAAACTATTTTATTAATAATTGCATATTAATAATGTATCTACAGTTGAAAATATCACACAGGTTAAAGAAAATTAACATCGAAGAACTTGGCACTTTTGGACAGTTACTGTCAGTTTCTTGCTCAGTCTCACAGTCATCCTAAATTTATCTGAAATTATTAGAAATTCTGCTTAATATAGTAGAACTTTAAAATGCTGGAAATCCTTGGGGGAAAAAAATGTCCTCTAAAAAGACAAGGCACATCCATATGGTTGATGAAGCTTGAAATACCTTATTTGATCTTTCTGGCAACCAGCCTATAATCAGTCTGTAACAAGACCTTTCTGTGTATCAGACTTTAGGAACTGCTGAAATCATGAGAAATACAAAAGCAGAAGTGAACTTTTTCATACTTCTTTTCGCATAGTGATGAAATAAAGATCTAATGCATGACTGAGGGGAAAGGTGTGGGTAGTGCTGTTTGAAATCACAATCCTAAGGGCCTTGCCCTTTTGGGCTTAGGTCAAGATTGTAGCAGAGATGATGTTTTCTGCTCCCTTAAAAGGATGTGTATGTTGCTGTATGCAGCCCCTTGGAGGCATGAGTAGGTACTTGGAGGAAAATGCTTGTCCTCCCGTTGGCAAAATATGTATAGGAATCACAGCTGTTACTACAAATACTAAGAATATCTTCAATAGCTGTATACTCAGAGCTCAAAAACTGTCTCTAGCTATTCTATTTTAGAAGTTAAGATTTCTTTTCATTAAGATTTCTTTTCATTAAGAACAGCAATGGGGGACATTACAGTGGGGATCTGTTACAGGCCACCTGACCAGGAGGACTCTGTGGATGAAGCGCTCTACAGACACATAGGAGCAGCCTCACGTTCGCAGGCCCTTGTCCTAATGGGGGACTTCAACCATCCTGATATCTGTTGGAGGGACGGGACAGCCCGGTACAAGCAATCCAGGAGGTTCCTCGATTGTGTGGAAGACAACTTCCTCCTGCAAGTAATAGAGGAATAGACAAGGAGAGGTGCCATGCTTGACCTCGTGCTCACCAACAGGGAGGGGCTGGTGGGGAATGTGACACTCCAGGGCAGCCTTGGCTGTAGCGACCATGAGATGGTCGAGTTTGAGATCTCAGGACAGTGAGAAAAGCGTGCAGCAAGCTCACTGCCCTGGACTTCAAGAGAGCAGACTTTGGCCTCTTCAGGAACCTGCTTAGTTAGGTTCCATGGGATATAGTCCTAGAGGGCAGGGGGGCCCAAGACTGCTGGTTGATATT
>NW_009929630.1:68972-86388 GCF_000696875.1 Nestor notabilis | reverse complement strand
CAGCCCCTGCCCTAAGTGAGCCCCGGTGTCAGGCCCCGTTACGAGTAGAGTGAAGCCTTCCACAGCTGAACCAGGAGCCTCCGTGTGCTCGGACTCACCCGGCAGGGGCAGGCACCGCGTTCCCTCCGTGCTCCGACTGACACAGACAGACACACGCTGAATTACACCCCCGAAGCACCAGTACATGAAGCCTGCTCACCCTGAATTTTCAGTAACACTGGTAGAAACTAGGAATAAAGTCAGTGAATGCATTCACATCACAGAATCACAGAATGGTTTGGGTTGAAAGGGACCTTAAAGCTCATCTAGTTCCAACCCCCCTGCCACAGGCAGGGACACCTTCCACTAGACCAGATTGCTCCAAGCCCCGTCCAACCTGGCCTTGAGCACTGCCAGGGATGGGGCAGCCATCTGGCTGGGCACCCTGTACCAGCGCCTCACCACCCTCATCACACCAGCTACTTCCAAAGCTAACAGAGAGTGTTTCTAAGTGGGAGCTAGCCTTCAATTTCTAAATATGTTTTTTTTAAATACTTTGTGGTTTAAATCACTTGCACTGTTCATTAGACCAGAGTTGCAGAGCTGCAGCATCCCTCGCCATGGAATTTCAATGTTTATGTTCATCATGCAGCCCGAATGGCACAAAGTACTTATCCCACTTATGACAGGCCACAGCATTTGAAAAGGTAATGAATTGCAAGATTTGGAATGAGATTTTTCAAAACCACATTTCTTCCAGAGCACAAGCTGTGCTTGTATGAACAGGACATGGTTAGCTATTCTACCTGAAGCAGCTCATTTGCCAGCATTTGCCAACCTGCAGAGCATGAGGCAATCCCTCTGCAACGAGCTAACCCAAATGAGGATCATTCTGAAAGCAACTAGGTTTTACTCTGCTCTAAACCCAGCACCGTACAGAACATCCAGTGCGAAACCTGCACTGAAACCAGCACCAAATCAAACATCCACACTTATCTGGGCACTTAAAAGCCTTATTGTGAACAGCCATTTTATCACTGCCTTCAGTCAAAAAACTTCATCCAAATACCACTTAAGTACACACGCTACGTATTGCAAGGACAAGCTTTTGCTCTCAGTCGCAGAGAAAAATCAGTGATTTTTCTAGTGATCATAATTTTCCTCTTACTTCAAGAAAATTCTTACTGCCACTTCAAAGCCAGGTTCACAGACAGCACACTTGTTCCATTTCATGTGTAACTGTAGTTTGTTTTTTTCTTAATGCCACCTTTGTACATCATAAAATCAATAAAAACCAAGAACAACGTAGTTTTAAGATACAGTATGCCTTTGTTGTGCTTGGGCGGAAATAAAAATGCACAGACACTTCAGCAACATAAAAAAGGTGCATACATAAATTATGTACATGGACTTTTGACTTCTGGGAAATGTTGGTCAAAAAAGATGAGGGAACACAGAAGTTCACTACAGCTAAGAGAAACAAGAACTACTTTGTAACAGCCTGTCTTTGAGTAAACCCAAACCACAGCTCTCTTTTAGGAGATGCCACACCACACACAAAAAACCCAAAACCTCCCATCTCTTTACCCATGTTTCTAAAATATGTTGCTGGAATTCTCTTTCCAAGGGGAGGCACAGGTATTTGCCAGCATACCCTGTAATTTAAACTGTATCCTTTCATCTTCAACATTTACTAAAGTTTGTGAATAAAAGAAAAAAACTAACAACTTTCTGAATGCATAAATTCCTTTATTGAAAATATTGTGATAGCACTGCATTACATATATTCAATATTCATAGTTTCAAGGGTCACAGAATTTTGATTGAACAACACTGTTTTGAATATATAGATATGCTCTGACAAGGATAATATAATGGAATAAGTTGTAGGCAGCAATAGTGAAATGTATGTAAAATGTTGAACTTGGGTTGGGTTGGAGGGTTTTTGTAACTATTAAGTGGTCCGCCACCATTTAAAAGAGCAGTGTTAGATATTCCTGGTATCTTCAAAGCGTTATGCTGTAAGCGACTTCCAAAATACTTTACAGCATTACCAATAAAAACTATTTATGGCTGTAGTAGACCACGCAGAAGGGAAGCGTGAAAAGCTCAGGTGCAGCGTGTTACAGGCTGACTGTAGATAGCACTGGCTTTTAGACTGTGAAATTTCTGTGCGGGATTAAGATTTAGTAATGCTTCTGAAAGAAAACCACTTGTTGGGGTTTTTTTTAATCTCTTCAAAAAGGGAAGAGCAGTAATTAAATTGAGCTGTATTAGTCAGTTAATACTACTCCAAAATTAGACCGTACTGTTTTAATGCATGGAAGCACACTACCATTTCTAAAACCTGCTTTTCTCAGGACAGTGACACGTTTGAGTCTAAGGCAGGACAGCATCCTAACGCTGGTCAGGCCTGGATTGTGCAAGCAGAACCACATATGAATGGGAAAGCAGAATTCCTTAGCAGACAGCAAAGATAGCCAGTCCTCTGGCACACTCTCCCTATTTACCAAAATTTTCATTTTGTAACATAGGAACCTTTTCTCTTCAGTGTTGGGGGGTGGAGGGGGGGGGGGAGGGGGAGAAGTATCAGATTATCTCATGAAAGTCAAATAAGAGTACTTAGTTGCCTGACAAACCTTAAACCAGCCTGTTGCTGCAAGTCTTTTTCGGGAAGGAAATCATATATAATTACTAAGAAAACAAGTATTACACTGACATGTCCTGACCTGTTAGGAAAATAGCATTCTTCTCTAAATCTCAATTGTGTTTTCTCCTTAACGAATTCTTCAATTTGTAGATAAATGCTCATAAAAAAGCACAGTGGGTGGCTTATTTTGAATCATTTGGTGGTGATATAGAGAAACAATCTTCTTTGAAATGTCCTTCGTGAACAGTCAAATAATACTAGGGCAGATGCTCGGAGTATGCTGTCCCAAGTCTGCTGACTGCAACAGAGCTGATACAGTCTACACCAGGTGGCAGTTTGCCCAGTGTCTCCATACACTGCCAAAATAATAATCTATTAACATGAATGTGGCAGCAGAGTTACCAGGAAGCACTATTCCCCTTCTCCCTCATCTCAGGAAAAAAAACTGAAACAGAATTATGCACTCAAGTGTTTCTGCCAGAAAACAAACCCTCTAATTAGGGTAAAATGAAAACACAATCTCATTTACAAAATAAAAATATAAAAATCAACTTCAGAAATCAAATAAATTGATTCAGAATAACTGCCAATGCATAAGAAACCTACCTGAATAGTAATTATTTATCAAATTGAGATTTGAAACATTAAAAGAAAAAAACTCATAGCTAATACATTTACAAAAAAAAAATAATCTGCTATACAATAACAATAAATAAAAAGACTTAAAAACCATGTTCCCTTAAGTGCTGTGTACACCTATTTGATTCTTTTCCATGGCAAACAGTATGCTGTAGATTTTGGTAAAGTAACCTTTTATTTTTGGTTAGCAGTTGTACATTGAACATAAATACACATGGAATGTACTAGATAGTTATAGTTTTCCCACAGGATCTTTTTCACAGTTACAGAAAAAGTGTTCAACTTATACACCATGAATGTTTTCATAAGCATCATATCTTCCATGGAGAAGTATTGGAGGAGGAAGTAAAAAAACAGTTCAGAATGATTTCTTACTGTTCTGTCTCTTACTGCCTCTCAAAACTAGCTTTGTTTGTTCTTGGGTTGGTTGGGGTTTTTTTGCGTAGTCATGCTCTGGTACAAACTTGAGGAAAAAGCGTGTAACGTTGTGAGGCAGCCTGCACCTTCCAGTTAGCTTTTAAGTGCCTAATGGATCCAGTCCTTAAGGCAGTCAGTATTTTACTCAAATGTCCATACTTCGATGTCTTGTATTATGAAATCTTCTTTCTTGGATAAGATGTCATTATTGAAGGTGCTGCAGGAGTTGCTTCGCCCGTGATACAAATCTGCATCTAACCATAAGCCAAACCGGCCACTAAAAAGGAAATACACAATAATTTTGGGGTTATATATGATAGCTGTAGAAACCACCAGAGAAGCAATACAGGGAAATCTAGGTAATTCTGAGGAGCTCTTGGACTGAATGTGAAGACCTAAATCTTAGCAAAGCGCTTGCCAAGAAGCTTATGGAGCAGTCCCCTTGCTTTTGTTTGCACCAGCGAGTGGGGCAGAGCGCAGGACTGAGAGCATGCCTGCAGCCCCTTGTGCCATTCAGCTGTCTGAATCCACCAGCTGTGGCCAAGACCAGGATCCCTTCCCCAGCTCTTCAGCCCCATCTGCTTGAGGAGGAGGGGTGTTTATACTCTCCCAATGCAAACCATGCCCAGATGTCCTGTGATGCACCTGCAGGCATTTCATACCCACTGAGCTTTGAAACTGAAGACATGATTAAGCACTGTCTGTATCCTTGCTTTGTGTATCAACAGAATAATGACAATTTAATAAGGACCATGTGAGAAACCTTAAAACCTGATGGCAAAACTGCTATTAAAGATTATCTTCCAGTGGCAAACCTCTTCAGCAACAAGATATGTATGTTCTCAAAACATGGTTTTTTTTCTATCAAAACCCCAAAACACAACAAACCCTGCTTGCTAACATCAGTCACTCTCTTTAAGCAATGGAATTTCCTTTAGTTTTTTAACAGAAATCAGACTGGTGAGGTATCTGCTCTAAACAATGTACTAAAAGTAAGTTCAACCATTTTACTGATTAGTTTTTCTTGCAACCATCTTTGTCCCTATTCTAATTTAAAAAGTTAGGTACACAATTGGAAAACCATTCACTCACCCTCCACCTCCAAGCTCTAGAGAGCTGGTGTCTCCGTTGATGAAGTACGTGTTCTCTCCGCTCCATTTGAATACCTGGGGGGGAGAGGGGGGAGGGCAGTGGGGAAATAATACATATGTGGACTGTGAGGATTCTTGTAGTCTGCAGCTACTGGGGACCAACTTTTAACAGGTATTTTTTGGTATGTATTTTATTTGTACTTGAAGAGGGAGGAGGAAGAAGAGGTAATAGGTAGAAAGTAAAGGAACAATACATATTTAAAACTATGAACAAGGCACCCTAATCTTTTTTAAAATTCTGATTGCATCTCTAAATCAACAGATGCATAAGCTGTGAACATTAAGAGGTATTTTAGCAGCACTCTGATCTCTGTTCTGTTGTCACTGTGATCTTAAGCATGTGTGAAATTATACCCTATTCTTGATATCACTGCCTTCTAAGGCCAGGCTGGATGTGGTTCTGGGCCACCTGATCTAGTTGAAGATGTCACTGCTAATCGCAGAGGGGTTGGAGTAGATGACCTTTGAAGGTCCCTTCCAACCCAACCAATTCTATGATTCTGTAAGGTGAGTCTTTGACAGTCCACTCCTTACTCCTCCCTGCTTCCCCCTTCAATACACTTAAAACCCTCTCCTCACTCTTCCATCCAGACTGCCCTCTTGGCACTTCAGATAATTACAGCCACTTCTGCATAAAGCATTGCACTGAAGCAATGAGTCATTAACTGCATTCATCAACAGCTGGCACATCTTCTAAACTTGAATATGCTGCCTTCGTAAAAGTCTCATAAATGTTTCGGAACTGGATCCCAAAAGTCTTCCTCAAGAAAGTGAACACCCACTTACCTTGAAATGTGGACTGAATGTGTAGAGGAATGTTTCACCAGTGCCATAGTAATGGTCACTAAACCTGAAGGGATGTGTAGCGTATGCTCCAAATATCTGTCGGAATAAAATGGTTAAACTACTTTTGAGGACAGTGCAAAATTAAAGAGAAAAATAGCCAAACATTTCAAAACACTTTCTAAAAAACAACCGAGCTGGTGTGTCATGCTAGAAGAAACAACTAGTAAAGTATATCAGACAAGCAAATCTTTTGTATCCTGCAAGTTAAAAGCCAGATGACAATGCCAGCTCTAGGAGCTACTGAAGTACTAGACCTCTACAGAGGCATTATTTGCTACAGCTTGTTATCCGAGATACCTAAGGAAGATACTGCCATAGGCACTATTAAAACGAGCACTCATGGCAATTATGAAGCTGGTGGGGTGTGTATGTCTATTACTGTATTGTTGTACTTTCCTGCCTGTAAGTTTAGTTAAAGCAGTAGAAAATACAAAAGAAAACACCAATGCCTTATTTTGGTCTGATGTCACTTCACAGACAGGCTGAGAAAGTTGGGGCTGTTCAGCCCGGAGAAGAGAAGGCTGCGTGGAGACCTCAGAGCAGCCTTCCAGTATCTGAAGGGGGCCTACAAGGATGTTGGGGAGGGACTCTTCATTAGGGACTCTAGTGATAGGACAAGGGGTAATGGCTTTAAACTTAAACAGGGGAAGTTTAGATTAGATACAAGGAAGAAGATTTTTTACAGTGAGGTGGTGAGGCACTGAACAGGTTGCCCAAGGAAGTTGGAATGCTCCATCCCTGGTAGTCTTCAAGGCCAGGCTGGACAGAGCCTTGCGTGACATGGTTTAGTGTGAGATGTCCCTGCCCATGGCAGGGGCGCTGGAACTAGATCTTAAGGTCCTTTCCAACCCAAACCATTCTGTGATTCTATGATCACTTTTCATGTTGCCATTTTGGTCCAAACCCCCAGAACAAGCACTCCTTACCTGGTTGTCCATATCCTTGATGACAAGGAGAACTGGACTGTCGAGAGACGCCGATTTACGGTACAGAGTCTTCAGGCTAGTCCCGTGTTCTAGTGTACTATACGCAAGCCGCCATGGATATCCCTGCACTCGTGCAGGCAAGCTCCGAGCAAGCTGGGCAGTGAACAGGGGGAAACAGTTACACATTCAACACGTTGGGTCACAGGAGGTGCCTCAAACTATTCCTTTTCTGCAGGGGCTTCTGAGCCAAAAAATGGCTGTCAAGGGAACACCTCATGCCAGCAGCTTCACATCACCACACACAACTGGCCTTGGACCAGCTGCCTGCATTCATATAGCCTTTGAAAGACTTGAAAACTAGCATCTCCTCTCTGAGCACTGAAAGAATTGCCAAGTCCTCAGTAACACAATTCAAACTCCAGAACTGCAAAACAAAAAAATAAGCTTTCCAGGTAAACCAGTGCTGCAGAAAATGGGACCTTGCACAAAAACACTTCAACATACCAAGCACTTTATGAACTCTTAAAAAGTGCTGGTATTGCCTCCAGAAGGCAGAATGTCCCACACTCAGCAGAGACAGCACCACAGCTAACAAGGACACATGAAGTGTTTCTAGCCATACCTGCTCTATGTGCATATTCTCCAGAAGAGCGCTGTGATGCTTTAAGACAGGCAAAGTATCATCATCTTCTTCTTCATAGTAACTGCAAACGCTTTTTCGTCGTTTGGCTTCTTCTACAGTAATGATCTGAAGCAAAAGAACAAGCGTCCAACCTAAAACGTAGCTCTTACACTGTCAATACTCTGTTGAAGCAAATTAATTTTAAACAACATACTCCTCAGCTGTCACACCACATGGAGCAAAACCACTGTATGGGATGACTGTATCAAGCACAGCCAGCGTTAACCAAATGGGAAAAATCTTAACTGGCAAAGTGTCTTCGAGACATCACGGACAGAATTTCTTCACACCCTGGTGACTTCCCAGAGCTGTAGAGTTCTTTGGGTTTAATAAACACTGAAGTAACAAGGTGACATCATGTGTTCAGTCTCAGACATACCTGGTCCCAAGTCAGAAGGCTAAAGTGCACCTACTTCTTCTGAAGCATGCTACACACATCTGAACTAGATGTCTTATGCAAGTCTAAACGAGGAGCACACAGAAGCTTCTTTGATGTCTCACATGCAGCTAGCCGAGTACATTAATTATTTTCTCAGGTGCTAATGCGTAAGAATATGAGAAGGTTTAAAATTTCACTTTTTTTTATTTAAACAGCATCTTTTTCCTGGTTTTCTTTACTGACTCAGACATGGGCTTGTGTATACAAATTTAAAAAGAATGAATAGAACAAAGAAGTAAAAATGTAAATCAACTCAAATAGATATTTTCAGTTCTGTCTTGTAGGAAATGTACTAAGTAAGATGATTTTGAGCATCCACTTTACAAAAGTTCTTGAAAATATTCATTCTGAGAATCAAGGTCTTTATAAAATACATCTTAGTTGAAAATGATCAGACAGCTCTCAGGAAAACTTCTGTTTATTCCTTTGCTTAAGACTTTATAAAGAGAGCACATTGTAGTATTTTAAAAGGTGAGTGCACACAAATATTTCCAACATCAGGTTTGCATTTAATACTTTAAAACAAAGCACAGACTACAGGTAAGCCACACTACCTTTTCCCATAAAGCTGGGTACAAAATCGTGATGCGAGTTCATACGTTTAATGCTTATCTCTGAAAGGACTCGGCAGCCTACAGGGTGCTGAGAGAGACAGGGGACAAACTGAAACACATGTGGCACAGGTAGCACACAGGAGCCCAAATGTGGCATGGGGCAGGAGCTCCCAGGCTGGAAGCATCCACAGTACCCAGAGCTCACTGCAGAGGGAAGGGCGCTGCCTCACCCCTCAATGGCAGCAGTCTGGGTGTCCTGGCCCCCAACAAGCTGCTGCTGGGGTGCTCAGCCTGGCAGAGGGAATCATCTGGCACAGCTGGAAAGCTGCTAACCCTCCAGTGCAGCAGCTCGGGGTGCCTAGCAAGTGACAGGAGCCTCAGCTCTGCACAGCAGTGGGAGGCGAGATGAGGCCCACTGTGCCTGGCAGCAGGCCTCTACCTGGGGCTTGGTGCCACCATGGTGAGCAAGAAGCAACAGCAAGAGCTCAGAGATGGGACTGATGAGAAAGAAAAGGGGGAACAAGGAGGCCTAAATACAAAACAAATAGGAAACCTTAAACTGCCGTCCTTCCATGAGCACACCACCAGAGGTCTCATCTTTGAGCAGGAACCTCAAGATGTGGTTGCCGATGCCCCAAGCAGGACACCCATGTGCTGGCACCCCAACACACACAGTGGGGCTAGGAAATGAGAAGAGGGCAGGACCACAGGGCAAAATCCAGCCTGCAGAAGCGACGTTGTTAGGTGCCCCTATGCACCCAGGCAGTACGGGGTTTGCTGGTGACACTGCAGGAGATGTACAGCTGCATCCTGCCCCTCCAGCCCAGGCTCAGTGGGATTGAGTCCTGGGTCTTCTGAGGACTGCAGAGAATCCTGTGCTGGAAAATTTTCCCATGGCCAATTTCAGGAAGGTTTGCACTGCAAAATTAAGATGATTTTTTTTTTTTTAAAGCAACAAACTGGTGCTTGGAAAGCTTGAAAAGACCAAGAAAATGGTCTTTCCACTTTTACCCTTGTTCTTTTTCTACCTCCTGCATGGTTTTCCTTCCCTCCTCACCTCCCAGGCCATTATTTTATTTTACTTTTTTTTTTGTTTTGTTAATGATCACTTTTTTCCATCTTAAATTGAAAATATCCAACTCCTCTTTCAAAGACTATTTTCTAGGAATAGTTAACCCCAGGGCAGGGGTGGTGGTGGTGAAGTATTACAGTAAATCAACCAGCAACAGGTATCCATAACAAAATACAACCAAACTCACTGACACAGGCAACCACAGAAAACCTATTAACAGAGTTGTGAATTGCAAGTTGACTCCAAAGATAGACAAGCCCCCCCTCTTCATTGCACAGGTATCTGCTCAGCCCACAAGTGAAGCACGCATTTGAATGAAGTTCAGACTCAAAAACTACAAAAAAGGGACCTGCAAGATCAGATATTTACAGACCACACAAAAGCAGTTAACAGATGAAAAAAAAAAAAATAATCAACTACTACTAAAACTAGATCTACAAAATCCTTTAAAATTTTATGGGACTGAGAAAGCAAGCTACCTGGGGTGGGAACACCCTGTTAAAATTCATCTGAGTATGAAACACATCTTTTACTAGGACAGAAGTGATATATCAGATCCAGGCTGTTCAATCAGGGACACAGTTCAACATACCTCCACAAAAGGTTCCTCCTGGTCAGGTCTGGCATAGTAAAAAATTTGAATATTCAAAGGCATTTGTTTCTGTTTCATCATCTAACAGTTTATTTTGCAGTATCCACTACACTTCCCTGCTCTTATGGTAAGAGCTCTTGCCCACAAGCATGACAGATGGCTACTGCCCATGGCACGCTGTGATAAAATTGCTTATATGCTTCTCTACTTTCTCTGCTTTTCTACTTTCTGTTTCCCCACAAGGAAGAGTGAAACTTCCACAGTAAGCATGCCCAAATTTGGACTTTGACAAGGACTTCCTGGCAGACCTACTTTAAATTTGTAAAGCCTGAATATATTATAAATAAAGAGACACACCTTTAGAAGCAGTTTCCAGAAAATTATTCTCTCAATACATATTTAAATAAAACAATGAGAGAAAAGCCCCCAGTGTGGCCAGACCTCTCTCACCTCTGTTCTTTCAAACACTAGCTTTCATTCTGGCTTTAAGAAAATGGCATGCAAATTAAGAACTGAACAGTGAAATCTAGTGCAATATATGACTGCACACAGCTCTGAGCAGAACAGGGAAGTGTAACATATGACTGCACTCAGCTTCGAGCAGAACAAGGAGGACTCTTTTTTTCCACCTAGCAGTTCACAAAGCACCAACACTAAGAAACTATAAAACTGTAAAATAACAGCTATTTAGGATTAGAGGTGATGTTGCTACATTTTAAATGACAAGCCCCACTCCCAAGCTCTGTTTTTGAATGGGACAACATACCTTGAAGATAGAAATGCAAAAAAAAAAACCAAAACAAAAAAACAAACCACCAAAAACAAACCAAACAAACAAAAAAACAAAACATGAAAAAAAAATCACCCCAAAAAAACCCCACCAGGTAGTACAACTTTAAAAACAAGTTTATGTTTTTAAACAAGTTTGAGACCTTTTTTTAATTCATCATCAAGATATTTCCCACTTCAATTTATCTCATAATCCTTAACACAGCTAGTCCTTCAGCATTCAGAAGTATCATTAAAAAAATCTGTGCAAGCTTATTTCCCTCAGAAACTAGGCTTTGAATGCACAGAAGACAGAAAGATAAACACAGGCATGCCAAGTAGTTAAACAGATTGCAAAAGCCCCCACACGAAAAAGCCAAAGTCCAAGGATAAAATTTATCCATCTGACAACCAACATTCAAGTGGTATTGCTGTGTGCACCTGAGAAGCAAGGGTCTGGCACGCCACCACATACCAATCCATTCCAACCAGCACATAGATGTCTATGTTGGTGCTTATATGTGTACATAGACACTTTGGAGGTTTTGCTTGTAGCATATAAATACAACATGAACCCACCAATGCTGACAACGTAACACCTGTATAGTTTTGCAGAAGGCTAACATCACACAACCAAAACATTTACACAATTTCAGCTGGTTTGATGCTAGAAAGCTCCCAGTTATCTGCCTGCTCTTTCCAGGGAGAGAAGAAACGAAGGCGCAAGAAACACGAGTACATTTGTGAGACAGAAGTCTTGAGGAGACTTCTATATGAACCATCATTATAAAGAAATGCCATAAACATCATCAAAAGAGCAAGTGCCTAGATTCTTAACCGAGGATGCACACTTGATATGCACATGCTTCATGTAAAGGCAGAAAGCACTCACCTCCCAGCTTTTAGTAGTGGGTTCACTGAAGAAATTGTCTATCATGTCAAGCTCCTCCTTTTCTACCACGACAAAACCTTGCTCTTTGGCATCTTTCCCATATATTTCTGGTGACCACTGAACAAAAAATGTGTACAGGTGATCCACCCTATAAAGAGAAGAGGAGACAACCGTTGTTCAGTGGTCCATGAACACAGCACTATCATGTAGTACAGAGGTTTTGCCCAATGACAAAGGACAACTACACAAATGGGATATCGGTGGACTTCCACCCTCACATACCACACAATGCAATAGCTCCCTCTACCAGGCAGCCTGAAGCACTTCAAGGTTTCTCTGCTTTCACTTTCCACAATGTATTTTTCTCCTCCTTTTGCTATACACACAGCCAAAGCATCATGATAAAACAAGGTGGCTAGCCCAGTCCCACACAATTCCGATTAAGAAGTCAAACTGATTGGTATTAGGTCATACTCACAAAAGCCGAGTCCATAAAAAACTCACTTCACTTATTTAGTTTGACCTCCTGCATAAAACAAGCCATAAGAGATCACCACTAAAGTCTACACCACATTTCTAGAAGTTAGAGAGGCTAACCACAGAACAATTCTTCATTTTGTTAGCATTATGAAAAAGAGCAGTTACTGACAGCTTTGCTAATGATAGAGTACAGGCAGTGTATGCACTTCCATAAATGCAGTCAGCTCACTATCACTGTCTTTAACAAGATGTTCTTTGACAACATCCATAACAAACAGTGAAACAATTTCTGTAGAAGCAATTTATGTAGTATATTAAAATTAAAATGAACACATGCAATTTCAAACAGGAATACAGTGGTGGATCCACTGTACAAGAAGATGAAATGCCAGCAAAAAAATCAAACCTTAATTAAAGAGGGCAGATAGAAACACAGTAAATACTTGTGACACTAGATCTTTTCCCAGTTATTCACCAGCAACTGCTCCAGCCCAGTTGCACAAGTTGGCATTTGCCTTTTCTGAACTTCCTGATGCTTCTGTCAGCCCATTCCACTGTGTTGATGTCCCTCAGAACAGCAGCCCTGCCCTCCGATATATGAACACTACGCAAATTTGGTGTCATCCCCCAAAATGACAAAGGTGTAGACTTGTCATCATGTCCATGTCACTGATGAAGGCATTAAACAGTATCAATCCCCAAGGAATACCACTTGGCTGCCACTCAGACTAGCTATCAACCCTCTGAGCCCAACAGTCCAGTCAGTTTTTCATCCACGTGGTAGTCTACCTGTCTAGGTCACATCTTTTCAATTTGGCTTTAAGGATATTATGGGAGATTGTGTTGAAAGCCTTACTAACATCATGATAAACCACCAATCCCTTGGTCTCTCCTTGTTCACAGAGCTGGCCATCTCAGACAGAAAAGTTATCTGGCTCTTAAGACGGTTGCAGCATTTGTCTCTCCAATTATTAAGAACCTCTCCCAGTGATCATAACCTTTCAAAGGATGATAGAAAGCAGCCTTGCAATAACATCAACCAACTTCCTCAATACACTCAGAATATTTCCTGTCAGGCCCCATGGACCTGTATATGCTCAGTTTATTTAAGTAGTCCATAACTAAGTTTTCCTCTACAATGGACAGATGCTAAATAAATCCAGACCCTCCAGATTTACAAAGCAGCAGCATAAAATGAGAAATAGGTGACTGCAGAAGTGAGGTCATTCTCAAAGGGGATGCAGAGCATCCCTTCCCTGTTAATAAAATTGTAACATTATGCTATGGTGGTGTTTTCAAGCTACGGAATGGAAAAAATTGGAGACAATTTTTAAATTGAAAGCCCATTGCTTGAAGAACTTTCTTACAGTCAACTTGACAGCTGTGAGGAAATTTATCCTAGAATTCAATAGCTGTTTTGGTGATCACATGTTTACTAGTGTGCTGTGCACTAACAGAGAAACATCAGTAAAACAGAAAGTACTTGGAAAGGAACAACTTCAGAAACCTACAGTAAATCGCTCCAGAAATGAAGCAGTCAAGAGCAAAAGATGGTAATGGAAAACTTTTTAAAATAAAAAGAAAACATCAAAAAACAACCTAGGAGATACAAATCGAAAGATGGAACACTGATTAAAGAGGGATCCCACCTCCAGCTGTAGCCAAATTAAAAGGAAAGTGAATATGCTTACAAATACGTTCACAGTTAACACACACACACAAGGCACAAAACAAATGTAGGAAAAAAAAAGTTTATAGTGAATTATATACATTCAGTAGAAAACTAATTTTGGAGATTAAAAGACATGACATAAAGATCATGACAACCAAGTGATAAAATCAGTGTAACACAAAAGCTTTGAGGAGTATTTATTCCACTGCATTGCTTAGTAAACTGGGCACAATCAGCCATGTGTGTGAATGCATCCTAGCAGAGGAGCACATACTGAAGAACACTGAGCAGATGCTGTGCTTGCGGGATGGGACTCTACCCTTGGCAGGCCGACCCTAGAGACCTGGGATAACAGCTCTGAATTTTGGAGCAGCAGCTCTGCACCAGCATGCTGATGACAATACTTGGCGCAATTCCTGAATGTACCAATAAAGGAATATTCAGGGGAAGGAACGAGATTGTTTAGTTTGGTGTTTGACACTTTGGTGACCACTGCTGGAACACTCTGCCCATCTCTGGTTCACCATTCCCAAGTCATCTCAAATGTTGCAGTTTAGAGATGCAAACCCAACTGCCATACAGCAAGAGGCAAAAAGAGTTATTTAGCTCCAGGAGCAATACTCCGTAATATCCTACAGTAAGAGGAGATAATACAGATACAACCAAAACCAGGTACCAGAAGCCAGGAAAACTGAAGTAGGTAAATAGTGCATTGAAAAGAGCAAAGACAATTATCAATAAAATACACCAGACAACTTGTCAAGTTACAGTTGACTCTTGAGGGGAAACTGTAAATGATTTTTCTTCTAAAAGATATACTTTAATTTAGCAGGTCCCAAACTGACATCATCACCGCAACCATTTCTGTTAATACAGCAACAATATCTGATTTCTTTGAGGGCAGAGGCAAACCACTTTTCCATAAATTGATGTCTTCAGGTCAGTCACAGGTGGGAGGGGGGCTACTTCCACATTTGCGTGTTGGGGGGTGGTGTGGTGTGTGTGTGTGCATCCTGTGATAAATATAGAAAGGCCCAAAGTCCAAATGCAGCCCCTGGTCTAGAGACAGGAATTAAATCAGGAGTCCTACGACTTTGTTATAAACATGCCTCACTAGATGATGATCATTCATGAATCTTATGAGGGCTAAGGTATCATAAGCCCTCACATGCTTATAAGAGCTTACACAAACTTACATGAGCCCTCACTGTAAGATATTAAGCTATAGATACAAATGGGTTTTCATACGTTTCATCTGTATAGTTAGATACCTTACTTACCAGGAGTACTCTATTTGTAGGAGGCTAATTCAAAAGGAGTCTTAATCTAAACTCTATGCTACCTATTCCATTCTGTTAACAGAAGCATGGAAAATTGATGCTTCTGCATCAGGACAATCTTAATCATTGTCCCTTTATGCAAAGCCCTGCATAAGTGCATGGAAGCATCACACAGGTATTCACTCCAGCTAGCTGTGCTGCAAGCTGTTCCAGACCCTATTAACTAGAGGCTGTTAGGCACTAGATACTAACAGGAGTCACAACCAAGCAACATCTTGCTCTACAAAAGGAAACTCCACAGAAACAGTAACAAAAAGCAAACCAAAACTCACTCAATGCCCCAAACCAACCAACCAAACCAAAACTCCAAAAATATCACTGGGGCAGGAAGCTAAGACTGAAAAAGAGAAGCAGCCCGTTACTTTCCTCCTTGAAAATCTGCCTTCTCTCAAAAAAGAAACTTCCTGAAAAGCGGATGTCCTCTCAGCAGCATGAAATTGATGCAGCATTTTTTATATCAACATCTATGCAAATCATATATTCATAAACCAAACCCATCTGCCAAATTTATATTATAGATAATCAACAAGATTTACCTCTTTACTGAGAAACTAGCCAATGCTAAAATGAGGAAAGTATGTTAGGATGTACATTTATAAACAAAGAAATCTTACATTATTATCTCTGTCCCCCATGCAAGACAGTTACCTCTGCAAGACCTTGAGGACACATCTGTGACATAATTACTGATCTGCTACTACTCAAAATCCACTAGGGTGGAAAATCTAGACCATTTAAACATAAATCCATGTAGTAAGAGCACGCACAGACTTACCCTCTAATACTATAAGCTATACCCATTGCAAAACTTCTCAGCAAAAGAATCAGTCTATTAGTGTCCTCTCTGCTCAGCTGAACGTGACTCAAAGCTGCCCTAGACAGAGTAATCTGTATATAAGGCAGCTCCAGATGCCCACCCCCCACCCCCCCATTACGTGCTAAAATGATCACTGCTGTGATCAGTGCAAAGCAGCCCATTAGCCACTGATTAACCCAGCCATGCTGTGTGGGTGATGGTGTAATGCATGCCGGGACACTCAGCACCCGGGAAGACACATAAGATGAGAGAAGACTTACAACAGCCGCAAAAGGCAGATGAGACTTATTGACAGCTTTTGTAGAGTATCACCCTAACAGCCTTCTCTCAGTATTAATAATGTTTCCAGAGGCTTCCATGTAAGTACATCTCCTCCCCCGTGCAGCTTTCCTGCAGCCTGCCAAGGCCAGGAAAGCAGCAGCAGTCTGCAAGAACAGCTCTGCCAGGAGCAGTGGGCTGAGGAGCCCAGGCAAAAAATGGAGCCATTTTCACAACTGATGACAGAAACACTGAGAGATCATGGAAAAATGTAACTGACTTAAATGCAAACCAGAGGAAGATTTAACTTACACTGTAGTTACAGACACACACACCAATTCCTTCACAACCACAATCCAAGTCTGGTTTAGGTTTTTCAGTTGGTTGGTTTTGGTTTTTGTTTTTTGGGGATTTGTTTGTGTGTGGTTTAGGTCTTTTTTTAATTACAATGAAAGGTTACCCTGACAAATCATATTGAAAATACACTGCAGAGCAATCCCAAATGCCCTACTGCCATGGCACACTCAAGATGCAACACTGGTAATTATGTACTATACTAGTGCAAGAACATCATGGGCAGGTAGGAAACGATGCATTTGATTTGGGAATGCATCTGAGTTTTTGGAGAAAATGCTGACTTGTTAAGCAAAAAACATGTCTTGCATTAATATGAAGGAGCAGGTCCTGCTTTTAATTTCTGCCCCAAGTTCTACATGCTAATTCTAATTATGCACCTCTGTGGTGTTAAAACAGGTGTGCATGATTAGCACCAAAATGACTCAACATCATGCTACATTCGCCACTAATTTTGATCAAGATCTGAACAGCAGCCAGGACATCAAAGATGTGGCCTGTCAGTCAGCATGGCCAAGCTCTGCTGAAACAGCCCACCGCAGGAATTACTTTTTCCCCATTCTAAAAACTGAAAACCAGTCAATATCTCAGTTTATATATGGGTTGGGTCCCCACACTATTCAGAAAATTTCTGCTCATAAAAAGGTAAGTAGAGAAGCCTTTTTCCGAGCTCATGGTAAGAAATTTAATAGATCTATCTACCCGTTGCATAGAGCAATGATCAGAGACAGCCTCGCTTCAGCTCAGCAGCTTTGTTCAACATTAGATATACTATCCCCAAAGCAATTAACTGACCTTGCGTTATATTACAGCATCACTCTAACTCCTTTAAGTATTTACTCACACTTCAACCTAGAATTTTCTGAACCTGCCCTTTTGCAATCCCCA
>NW_009929630.1:66106-68941 GCF_000696875.1 Nestor notabilis | reverse complement strand
TTCAGCAGATAGCAAGCACAACAAAAGCTATCTCCAGCTACACTCCCAACCGCCACATTCCAGCTGGATTAAATCTCTCCTCCTCCTCCCTGCGTCAACAACTTCCACACTGCTGGTCTGCTCAAAACACTCATTTCTAAAATACAGGAAATAAACACTTAAATCAACACACATGCTACAAATTCAAAAATAAAATTAAATATTCTGGAAAACTACCAGACGAAAAAAAATTACTGAATCTTAAAAGAGAAACCTCTGAGCTGGATCTGTGGTTCTGATTCTTCCTTCCAGCAATCTAATTTACCAGAAGCGTGATCACCGATTTCCCTATTTTGGTTCATCAACACTAGAGAATTGCTTTAGCTGCCTTTTAGCAAGAGAGGGACCAAGGATTTGATTCGTCACAGCCAGTGAAAATTCTTGGGTAATTTACGTGTAAAATCAAATAAATCTCTTTGTTGTTGTTGTTGTTATAGTTATAGTACTATTTAGGCATTTATAAACACCTACAGGCACACAAAACTTTAAAGGATTTTATTGTGAAAGAAGGGACTTTTTTTATGGGCCTGAAGGCAGACAGCCACACCCGTTCAGTTGGGAGTGTCTCCCTTTTCTACATGATGCCCTTTGCTCATATGAAATAACTATTGTTTTAGGACTGGCACCTTAGTGGATGCCTCACCTCTCTTGTCACTACTCCCCTTTTTCCCTTTCCCTCCCTTCTTGGACTACAGCTGAAACCCAGATTACCCTTCAGTGCTTTTATCATATGCTAGCTGCATATATACCTCTCTTTCCATTTTCCAAGTGGCACCTGATCCTTTCTTCCTCCCCACTGGGACCCATATTAGACCAGCAACAAACACTGATTTATCTCTGATATGCAAGGAAATGAGGGTACCCCTCTCCTCATCTCAGCATCCTTGCTGCATTTCACAGCTTGGACCATGTAGGAAAAGTCACATTCAACTCTAGAAAGCACTACACATTTTAAAAAACCCCTAAGAGACAAACATATTTTTGTGCTAAGCACTCCATCTTACCTTTCCCGAGGAACAGCAAACCAGTACTCTGGTTGCTTTATTTTTTTGCTGTACTGTTGAGACATGGTGGTGCTCTGAGATGCAAAGGACTTTCTCATGGGCTTGCCTACTTTAATGCACAGAAACATTGGAGGGGTCTTGCTCTTCTCCTCTTTTGAAGGAAGCATATCTAAATAAAAGACAAAAGAAATGGGCTGCTTACAAGAAAGTACAAATATCGCAGCCAATAAAACGTTGTCACAAAGATTAATAATCTTGTGCAAAGGAATACTCAAAGGCACCATACACAGAATTACACCTGATATGCCATCCAATAGCAAAACTGGTTTAATAAATCCTTGTTCATCCTAAACTGTGTCCCTCCCCATTTCTTCACAGCCTGTATCCATCTCAGCTGTGCAGCAATGTACAGAATAGCACATGATAAAGCTTAACAGTAAGATGACTAGGCTGAGTGCAAGCTGCACACAAAGCAGGCAAGCAAAGGGGACAGTGTTTGACTGGGTTCAGAAAACCCATCCAGTTGAAGGGTAATCCTGCACACACACACACACACACACACACACACACACACACACAAATCCTGATCAGCTCCTTAAATCTGATGGTCAGTCAGCCACACTAACACCTTTTGTCTGCATAACACAGGGTCAAGCAAGTTTAAGTTCCTTAGTGCAACAAACAATTGCTTCTTAAACAATAGCCTCAATCACACTGAGGTTGCTTCCTTCATTTTAGGTGTACGCATATAGCCTATTGGTTTTTTCTTTCCCACAGAGAACTATCACCAAATACAACTTAGCAAGATATACACTCTTCCAAAAAACAGGAAAAGTCATTTTAAGACCAACTGTTTTTAAAATGAAGACTTCCATTCTAATTATCCCACACCAGCTGATACTAATCAATGCTTATGTCCACTGCTTCATTAAACTACCCGGAAAGGAGCATCAGTGCTCCAGGATGGACTAATGCTTAGAGGCACCAGGCTGCAGTAGAAATAGTAATATGTGTACACATTACCTAAACTGAGATCTTATTTTGTTATATGCTTTCCAGTGAAAGCCTGAATTTTAATTATTATAATCCAACAACGATCAGGCAGTAAGACTCTACATATATTCCTATTTATAACTTCTTTAAGGGTTTCCACAGCATGAAAGACACTACACAGATGCAAATAGTGTCAAGAATACTTTGGTATCCCCCTTTACAGCAACACAATGCTACTTTAGATACTATGAGATATTAACTGACAGAATTCACTGAAGCAACAAAAGTTATCAATACAAAGTGACAATTCCTAGGCTATGAAATGTCCCTGTCAGTAATGTAACAGAATGACATTTCCTCCTTAAAGCCAGTAAACAGAGATGAAGATTATATAAACACTGATCACTGAATATGGAAAACATTCATCACAAGCTACCTATCAAACTAGAAGCTTAGGGAATTTGAAGGGTTTTTTTCCCTCTAAATAGCAGATAGTTAAAAAATAAAATATGCAAGTGATAAAGAAAAAAGAAGCAGGTATTACAGAAACAGAGCAAAATTCAAAAGTTACCGTCATCATGCTGTCCAAGTCTCAGAGGAAACAATGATAACCAGAGACCTACCTTCAATTGGCACTTGAATTTTCTGCAGCAGCCACAGTCTGATTTCTGATTGATTGTCTAACTGTGTTTCTTGACAGGTCTTGTCTATAGCTGGTACTAACGAAGAGTCCACAGACTCTTTCAGATCCTTTTCCTCTGCTGCTGCTGAGCTGATTTCTAAGGAAGGTGCTTTCTTT
>NW_009929630.1:55127-66075 GCF_000696875.1 Nestor notabilis | reverse complement strand
AATCAAACTCCATACTTTTAACTGTATGGACTTCATTAGCTTGGGACTTTGAGCAGCTAAGTGTAAGGTCTATGCCAACTGCTTTATTGTTTTCACCTTTCTGGATTTCAGCCTTGTGTAAGTCTTCAGATGACTGAGACCCATTCCCATCTTTACTGAGGTAAAATTCAATAAGTTTATCTTTCTCTAGCTCTTTCTTAGTGTCCAATGCAGTCTCCACCTTACCTGTCGGGGAACTGACACATTTGTTTACTTCTGGAATAACATCTTGCTTTTCACACAGCTCTAAGTCTAAGTCAGCTTTAGGTTCAACACTGTCCTTTTTTTCTGAGGAATCAACTGTCAAGCGCTCCTGGACTTCCGTAGTGGGTTTGGTTACCTGCTGCTTAGTTCTCCCCAACTCCCTGGGGTCAGCCAGCAAGCCTTCCATTACTGAGATTTTCCTGTCCAACCCTCCGTCCTTATGAGATGACGTCTTTTCCAGTTCAATGAACTCATCCTCTCCTTCTCCCAAAAGGGATTTTTCTTTGGTTTTGGTATCTGAAGCATTCTTTTCCCCAGAAGGCTCCCTCGCATATGGATCCAAAGCAAACTTTTCCAAATGTTCAGTGGCAGTGATGTTGTTGGGAAACTCCAGTGACTTCGATTTGATTGAGCCTGTACTCTCAGATGACTGAAGAACTTCAAAATCAGCAGACTTCTCCTTATCTGAAGGCTTTATCTGTTTGGCACCCAGAGCAATGGATAGATCCCCATTCTGCTGCCTCTTTTCCTTGCTAAGGGATTTGAATTTGCTGAAAGGATTGATGTCTTTCTCAGAGGATAGGTCTTCCCATTCTCCTGGCCTGTACAGAGGACAAAGATCCTTTGGTATGTCACTGTCAGGGAAAATGACGGATGTACATGTGATGTTAAAAGCAAAATGGAAACAGAAAAAAAAATTGGAAAAGAAAAACTAAATAACATACCAACTTAACTTAAGCTCTGAAACTCAACGAAAAATTACCTTGTCCAAAATAAACACACATCAGTGAAAATAAGTGACTTGAAAGAAAATGGAGAAAAATGTAAAAAGGATAATACCAAAATAAAAGGAGTAAACCACTTGGCAGAATATGCCACATGGGTGAAGAAATGGTACACATGTCATAACAATGTAAAGTCATCAGAAGTTCAGTAACTGAAAAACCACAGGACATGTATTTAGCTGCTGGAATTTCACTCATAATATTATTATTGTTATTTCCCACACCACCCATGCTTCCCTAGTCAGCACAAATTATTTTTGAGAAGAAAGCAAATCACAGATACGCTGTACACTGTTTGAACAGCGTTTACCTGAACACAGATAAACATGTACACCATGTTTACTGCAAAAGAGTTACAGGCAACAGAGTTGGAGTTTTTTCCTTTTACTTTTTCTCTAGTACTTAAATGTAGTGTTTGAATGCAGACTTCCCCAAAGACCTGTTTTTAAAGCAGGACAATCATAAAACATTTCAGAATGGTAAATTCTTAAAAACTTAACAGCATACAACTTGAACTCTTCATTGCTGCTAAGAAGTCTGAGGTGAATGAGAATACAAGATTCTCACCACTTAAAGGTTACTAAAAAGGTACTGAACACTCTAGTAATGCGTGTAACAAATACCTGAAAAGTTCTTCTTGAAATGAGAAAATGGAGGGAAGTAGATGAATTTCACTGATCAAACAGGTGTTGCATATAGTGACAAAACCTTGCTTATAACAAATACATAAGCAGTGCCTATGCTATGCATAAATGAAAGCAGTCCACCCCAGAAAGTCTACTATGTATTATAAATGGTAACTATCAATATATTTCTGGTTCTGAAGTGGAAATATTCCACAGACTGTAATTCTCTAAGTCCTGAAGATGGCAGTTAAGGTGCTATTATCTTCAAAAGTTTCAAATTCTCCTCTCAGAACAGCCCTGGTAACACAACAAATGGTCCAGACTGAGACAGTGCAAGAGCCCAACGATGGCATGCCACCAATGCTTTTAAATACTGCATTTTACTCATCTCCTTTGCACACTGGTTGTCATATTCACGACCCATTTTTCTTTAATGCCACTGAAGTGTTCTAAAAAGCAAGTGTAAGAACAACACAAGTGAATCATTCTTTTGCTGGCACTTTCTTCCCTTGATTTATTTTATTCTCCTGCATTAAAATACTTTCCCTCTGTTACCTCCCCGTATCCCCTCTTTATCTGTGACCCTTACTGAATATGTGTAAACATAAGTTCAGGGAAGAACACTCCTTACGATGGCAATGCATCTTTAATCTTCATGTGAGAGATGTCATTGTAGAGAGCGATTGAGACAACCTCCTCCATGGGGCAGATGAGCCCATATTCTTCACAGCCATTCTCAATTACCAGAGGATCAGACTTATGTGGGTCAAACATGATATTGTTTGGAGTTACTATCATGACTCCTCCAACTACACCCTAAAATAGGAGAAGAAAGAGTTAGCACATTACATTTATTTCACTTATCATTTGGTATTGGATATTATATTACTATCCTAAAAAGAAAAACCTCTCCCTCGCCTCTTTATACCCCATCATGCAATGTTTGCTAACAAAACATTTTACATCAAATTAGACATTGTAAGGAGAGCAAAGAAATAATTGCTTAGTGACACCCAAGTTCCTGGCTGATAAGAAAGAACATCTGAACTATTCAACTTCCAGTGCTGGCTTCTACAAGCTAGAACTGCAGACTGTAATCAAATCTCAACAAAATAGATTAGTGGATTTAAAAAAATAAACAAAATATTAATAATAAAAAAGTACCATTTTATTCTAGATACAGCCATCTTCTTTTGATACATGAATTTATATGCAACCAGCACACCTGAATGCAGTTTTACTCATGGAAATGTCAAGGTTACTATGCTCCTATGCTAAGCTATTTTATAGGTCCCCTTGATGTGTTCTCCCAGAGGTACATGAAAAAAAGCTTCTATATGTAGGGACTTGATCTGAAACAGCTTCTCCCTGATCTAGAAGCAGCTTCTACCACTGATCCAAGCATATTCTGCACAGCTGTAGAAGACATTTAATTCTTCAAAACATACTCTAGCAGAGGAATCAGTAAGAGGCTATATCAGCCATTACTCAGCATCCGACCCATGACAACTGACCATTTTTCAAGGTGTACAGAGGATGTTTCCAATGTCTTGCTCCTGCACCCTGTCATCCAGATGAGTTACAAAATTCACCAGACCAACTCAGAAGCTGTGTGTCAATCATGACGACTGACCAACAGGAGCCGCAAAACAACAAGAATGACCTACACTGTAGATACTATTAATTATCCAAAGTCATTCACAAGGCAAGTCAAGGAAGACTAACAATTAGGCAGGTTAAGGACCACAAGCTTGGTTTCTTTGTTTTTAACTGTGTCAAGCTGATGGCTTGGCACTGGCAAGCGGGTACATGTGGTTTTTTGCTCCTTTGCTTTGTAAAGCAAAGTCTGTATGTATTTCCCATTTGCTTCTCCTTATGACTCACATACACATGCCAAGATTATGTTTGGATGAAAGAATCAAAATCAAGTGCAGAAGCTTCTCCCACAGGTATGCATTAGCCAGAAGAGCAAAACCATCAGCAGACTGTACTTCCCACCCAGCCACCGCAGGAAGCAAGGGAACAAAGGATTTTAGCTACACTGGCAAAGAAGCCATCAGGTTATTCTGACTGCAAATTACTTTTTCAGTCCTGCAGCCATAAAATTGGCAAGCTGTATCCTCTGCACCTAGTAAGCATCACATAACAAAGCAAGAGTATTGCCCTAATTTACATGCAAGGCACCAAGTAGGCCTCCATTACTTTCTACAAAATAGCAGATCGAAAAATTGCAGAGTGGTTTAATACAGTCTACATCCACTCAATGTGAAAAGAAACCAGAAACTGTAGGTGTAAACACATCCATCTTACAAAAGTCAGGACTAAGGGAAAAGTATGTTTAAACTACAGTGGTTACAGCATCTCCAGTATTATAAATTCCAGAGAATTTGAAAACCCAGACATCTAACTGAAACCAGAGTCAACAAGAGTAGATATATCAAAGCAGACAGTTCAAGAAGATAGTATCTTGCAGTCTTGAGAAAAGGGTTAAAATACTGCCCGAGCTTTGTGCCTTTGTTTCTAAAACAGCTGCTGTAAAATTTAGGGTTGCAGTCCCAGTAGGAACATGTATGTTACAAGAAAGCTTGTAAGAAAAAAAAGGTTGTATCATGCAGTATTTATCTTTTTATTAGGATTTGCATGACATTCATTAGGGAGTGCAGAAGCAACATAGACGTATTTGGAAACACTGCTCTGGAAACAGTTAAGATTTATCTTAAAGTCATAAATGAAATAGATAGGTATGTGCTCCTTTTATAAAGCTGTTGCTCAATGTGATGGAACTGGACAACTAATCCTAACATGTCATAGCTCTAAAGTGCAGCCTCTCTGTGTATCTAGCAACACACTCTTAAACAGATAATTCTGGTAAGATCTGGTAAGGGAATGAAGATGAATAGAAGAGGTACTCTTTCATAAAGCAATTATTACAGATTAAACAACTGAAAGAACAAAATGATACAGCACATTGCCACCATACCAGTGAACACAGCAGTGATAGATAAAGCCACCGTAACATTTACATTCTTTACAAAGTGGAGCATGTTTGACTCCCCCAGTATCCATCTCTCACTTATCCAAACACATTTGGCTTTTAAAGAATCTCAAACAATGCCCAAAAGCCTGGTTCCACCTACCTTACCATCTGTGAAGTAACGACAGTTCATTTTTAAAAATTTGACAACCACGGGCTCATCCTCTTCTGAAGTAGAGGACAGGACTCTCTCAACTGGTTTGAAGGCCTTTCTTGCCAAATCAGCATCCTTAAAAGAAAATAAAAGGATCAGTGCAGAGCAATAGGACCAGGATTGTATACTTTTAGATTCTGGGCAACAAAAGGCCAGGTTCAACCAACTATTTTCCTTTTGCTTGAGGAAGAAAAATGGTGGTCACGTATGCATGTATATATGTACACACACTCCCCACAATATCCTGTGTGGAAGAAAAACCTCATAATATGTCGAAAAACCCCCATAAAAGCAACAGGCAAGATACTAAAAAATGCCAAGGCAAGTCAGCTCACTGAAATTCAATGAGGCATTCTCATTTTAAGAGGGAGCCAGTCCTGCTACCTCATCTACATTGAAGACCTCTGCACATGGTGCACTGGTGGGATTCCCCATGCAGGAGGCACACAGACTAAGGTAAAACACAGTATTCACTCCAGATTTCTGTCCACTTTCCTTTTCATTACTTACAGATTTGAAATGTCCTAATTGCTTTAACATCAGCAGGTGTACAGCTAAACTCCCAAAAAGTACTATCTGAAGTCATCATGGCAAATCACTCTTCTAAGGGAAATGAATGATCAGCTATGCCAAGGCTATCACAAAGATTAAATTCTATATATGAGTACCACCATCATATGCTTAACTAGAGAAACTGATTACTCAGACTAAACTAACAGCCTCTGATTTCAAGGATCCCAATGCAGGATAAAGGTTCTGGACTGCAAAGCAGCATAAAAATCTCCAGGGTGAAACAACAAATAATTTTTCATATGTAATTTTCTATTCTTTTGTCCTGGGTTCAGCTACAGCAGTCATTTTTTCTCCTCCTTAGTAGCTGGTGCAGTGCTGTGTTTTTGACTTTCAGTCTGGGAACAATGCTGATAACACCGATGGTTTTAGTTGTTGCTCAGTAATGTTTACTCTGACCAAGGACTTTCTCAGTCTCATGCTTTGCCAGAGAGGAGGGGAAGCCAGGAGGAAGCAGAGACAGGACACCTGACCCAAACTGGCCAAAGGGGTATTCCATACCACAGCACGTCATGCCCAGTATATAAACTGGGGGGAGTTACCCGGAAGGCCCAGATCGCTGCTCGGGTCGGGCTGGGTATCGGTCGGCGGGTGGTGAGCGGTTGTGTCCTTTTCCCTTGTTATTCCTCTTATCATTATTATTGGTAGCAGTAGTGATTTGTATTATACCTTAGTTACTGGAGAGCTGTTATCTCAACTCGTGGGAGTTACATTCCTCCAATTCTCCTCCCCATCCCTCCGGGAGCGGGGGGAGGAAGGAAAAGGGGGGGAGTGAGCGAGCGGCTGCGTGGTTCCAAGTTGCCGGCTGGGCTTGAACCACGACATCTTTAAAAACTATACACTGTTTTGAATTGCTTTGATAGACTCTGGCCCAACTGAATTTGTGCTGGGTTTCTATGCTCAGACAGGGTTCCCTTGATTTGGAATATTTAAGAGAGATTGTGAATTTTCTAGTACAGCAAACTAAAATTAATGCCACTCAATGAATACACTACACACAAGGTCTGAACTGTAACCTCAAATATTTGCTATTTACACAGCCTTGAATCTCAGCTTCAGAATCAGACATTATTTTGTGAGTTGAAGACCAGTGAAGCAATGTTTGACTTACAGGGAGTTTATCATACTCAGCATCTGATGATGAAGGAGAAACGGGAGCACCAGTATTGAAAGAAGAAAGCCTTGCAGCACTTGTTTCTGGCACAAAGAGTATCTAAATACAAACACAAACGTCAAAACAGTAAGACACAAGCTTTTAAAAGTTATTCACTATAAATACTACGTTCTACTAGAAAGACAACCCGGTACTGATCACTCATGACTGCAATGCACTCCTTATTCTAGAATCCTTCTTCATACGTGGTGATGGGGGGGCACATGCAGATCTAATTAGTTACAGAGTCTAGATCTACATTTTGTTTAGCAGCACAGACAAGAAAATAAAACATTTTCCACAGAGCGAGAACCTCCTTTTCCCTGCCAAATTTACAATCTCTGATCATCTTGCAACTATCTCAACTACAGAACAAGTAACTGTAAAATGACTATTACTAGTCATTAATTTGTAACAGCAAACTCTGGTGCAAAGAAAAGACTGCTGCTGAAGAGGGGGGATTTTTTGTGCTAGAAGTTTGTAACACCTCACTATAGGTTGTTTTTTTCCAAAAACATACTTGCATCTCTAAATGTAAGAAAATGTTTTTTACATGAAGCAGCATTTTAGCATCATGTACTACATTTAAAATGAACACCAAACAAATAAAACCTTATAATACAACCGTGTATAAAAATATAATGCTTTGTTTGAATTTTCACATTCCCTCACAGTGAACATCCCAGATTTTTAGTACAGCAGTACAGCTTTGGACCTCCACCCCAAATAAAAACACAGTCATATGCTGCAAGTTTCAAAGTAAAGAAAGATACTTCTAAAATTATTTAAAAAAAAAAAAAAATTGTTCACAGTTTTGTTTAAAACAACAAAAACTGTTCAGAAAAATAAACCCATTTTCCTTATGCCAGTTTTTGTCTGCGGGGTGTTCTTAAGCAACTCATGCCATCTCTATGTGCCTCAGTTTTACCATCTGCAAATTGGGACACTATAACCTCTTCATATTTGTGAAACAGAAGTAGAGATCTGCTCTTCCTGAACCAGGTGTTAGCCTTCACATTTGCATTTCCGTTACCATTACCTAACTCTCCCCAAAACAGTCTATGTCCAATTCTTTCTCATCTTACAGGAGACTGACTCATCCCCAATATAACGGCAAAGAGCCATTTCAATTACTGTATCTAACTCTCTAATTCTTTAATGTATTATACATAGCATTTATCTAGGCTTCCCAAGAATTCAACTCTCTTGGAACAGCTACATTACCCTCTTGAGCTTCAGAGACCTTTTTAAGCTTTAGTGACAGCAAACAAGTAACAGAAGTCAGATATGGCAATTACAAAGCTCGCCCCCAGTTCCAGATAAGGATCTAGTGAGTTCCCCTTTGAGGGGTTTAAATTACTGTCCATTATCCTTGTATCCAACTACCTAAAAGATACAGTAAAGTTAAAGTACTAAAAAGCTTTTAAATATGTAGCAAATAATCACGTTTCAGGTATTAAAAAAAACGTAAATACTTACCTGGCCTGGCACAATTGTCTGTGTGAAAAGCTTATTGAGCTCCACAAGCTTGTTTGGTGTGATGTTAAACTTCAATGCTATGCTGTTTATGGTGTCCTGATTCCCAGCCTGAAGAAAGAGGTGAAGCTTAATACACCATAGTGAACACATTCAGCACAGCAGCTGAACTAACACCATATAACGAACTGCTTGCAGTGGTTTGATGATCTTAACACACCCTCTGTTTAACAGGTTACATGATAAGCCAGCATCAATAAAAAGAAAAAAATACTCTGATACTATACAATAGGTATCATGGAGAAGTGTTATAGATGTCTCTCTCGTTTCTCATAAAACTTTAAAGCAGCACCACCATATTTAGAACTAGTCAGGCAAGTGGGAAAGGACAAACACTGTAAAGTTCATTACATCTTCAGCAATCACAGCATCTCGGGCATTTGTGCTGTTCCAGGCTGGGACAGACGCTCTGCATGACAGAGAGTGGGGTGCAGCCCCCCACTTCAGGACCTGGCCACTCACACAGAGACTTTTTGGGCAGAGCTAGCCCTCTCGAGCTGCTGCAGCAGCACGCTGCTGCCCTGCTTCAGCTTAGAGAAAGAGGTCTCCCATCGTCTCAGGACCAAGCTCAGCCCAGCCAGTTGACGACCCAAGCAGCACTGTGGAATGGAAGTATTTTTCAGAATAACAAATTAACTGCTCTACTAAAAACCCATGGTGCAGGAGTAAAATTAAGACTCAGGGTTGCAAGAAGAGTCAGAGGACCTTGGCTGAACAATAGTTCAGGATGTGAGCTTAGCCCTTCCCATGCAATGATATTTGGAGCAATCCCTACTGAGATAGGTACAAACTGTAGCCAGTATTCACTTAGTGCTTTCAGTTTTGTGCCATTGGCTCCCTCTCAACCTCAACAACTCCACTTTCGAATAGCAGACATGAACAAACCACGCACCAATACTTACAGTGTATTCTATGGTACCATGGGGTTTCTGAGAAACCATTTTTTTCTCTTTCTTTTCATTGGTTTTATTTTGATTGTCATCTAAAAAGGAAAAGAAAAATATTCAAGTAATTGACTTTCAAGACGTTTGCCCATCAACATGTTTTGAAAGAAATCTCTACAGGATTTGCAAATTTAAGCTGTGAACAGGAACAAGACATGGAAAATACCTATTAGGCCTTAAAATTGCACTGTAAGACAAGCAAAATTTCATCGAATACAGCAGGTTTAGTAATCATTCAGGAACTCTGCAGGAATAATGTATACATGATACAATATCAATAGATAAATGCTCCCATATTTTTCTCTATGATTCCTACACAGTTCATCTGTTGGATGCGGGTACTTTGTGTGATGAGCTACTACAAAGGCTGAGGTAGAAACCAGAAGATGAATGTATGCATGGATACTACATTGGTAGGATCACAACAAATACTGGTTAATCACCACTTCACCACCAGTACATTATGTTTAAGCACTATTTTAAACTCTGCAGGTAAAAGTATGCCAAGAGTCCTGCAAAACAGGCTTGCATACAGTATAGAGTCAAGCATCAGAATGTATAAAGCTCTTTCGGAAGATGTTTTCCATGAGCTGCAATAGACAAAACTCAATGCACTTGCAAGACCTGAAAGGCACCAGTGAGCTCCCAGCAGCAGGAGCAGGGTAGCTATTTTCAGCTCTTACTAGAGCACCAGGTGAGTGAAGTCAAGGATAAGCATGGATGCCCGGTGCCCAAGCCAGCCCCAGCCCCAGCCCCTCAAGGCTCCCTCTGCACACCCACAGCCCAAACCCACGTACCTGGAGGTGGCGAGGGTGGCACACAGCCCCAGCTCCAGGAGTGGGGCTGGGGTGTGGTGAGGCTGTGCATGGCCACCCTGCTCGTCCAGTCTGCTCACCTCCAGCCCCTCGCAAAGGTCCTGCTGCCTCCGGCACAGGGCTGCAGCCCGGCCGAGACAGGGAGAGCCGAGAAGACAAGGCAGGGCTGGGCCTGGCAACACCAGCTCCGGCGGCTAGAGGCAGGGAGATGACGTGCTCTTGGGGAGACTGTTCCCACAGTCCAAACTGGCAGCTCCAGGAGGAGATTAGGGAGGAAAGGACGGGGAATGGCAGTGCAGGGCTTCTGGCTCGCATTCAGGCTGTGCTGTAACCTTTGCTATTTCCAGAGAGCAAGAGGGAGATAGCAAAAAGAAGGGCGAGGACTCGCCTGCCTCACTGTAATGTACACAAGAAGAAAGGAGGGGCCTGGAACCGTGCTGCACATGACCCTTCTGCCAGCCCATTTCCACAGCTTAATGATGGGGGCTGTCTCAGTGTCTTCCAGAGGCTACGTGGTCAGGGGCAGTCTCCTTCAGTCAACAGAGGCTCACAAGAGCCCTGAACACACATCGAAACATTACTGCAGGTGTACACCCCCCCCACACACACTACCTGCCAGGGATGCTGTCATGAGAAGTGCCATCAGTGAGGGTGGTGAGGCACTGGAATGGGTTGCCCAAGGAAGTTGTGAATGCTCCAACCCTGGAGGTGTTCAAGGCCAGGCTGGACAGAGCCTTGGGCAACACAGTTTAGTGTGTGGTGTCCCTGCTCATGGCAGGGGGGTTGGAACTAGATGATCTTAAGGTCCTTTCCAACCCTAACTATTCTATGATTCTATGGTTAGCAATAAGACAGACAGCAGAGATGTTTTTCCCACAATGTAAGAGGCAAAAAGCATGCAGGGACTAAACACACACAATTTAAGTAGACGTGGATAGTACATGTCGCATAAAGGACAGAGGTAGGAAGAGGAAGATCAGGATGATGCTGGCTTGCCTTTCTCTGATAGCATTTTGGAACAGAGCATCCCTCAATGATCTCAAACATTCCACCTCCAAGAATGGAGACCCACAGTAAAAATTTTAAAA
>NW_009929630.1:0-55096 GCF_000696875.1 Nestor notabilis | reverse complement strand
TGCCTGCTGCCTTTTTTCTGACCATTTATATTTCCACCATTGTCACACCATCTTCCTCTGACCAAAGTCAAAGCAGTCTATGGTGAAGGATGGAAAAAAGGATAATGACAACACTAATGACAACTTTAGCAGGGCACAGCGTTAAGCCATCAGAAACACAATGCCAATATGCCAAAGATGTGGCACATACATTATTCACATACAACTGCCACTATGGACACAATCCTGCCTGAACAAACTCCCCCACCTATCGATGCACGCGTTCACACTATTTCGTGCTACTCAAGAGATACCACTTCAATTATTCCAGGGTAACGACAACTAGGTATCACACTCATGCAGGCAAACTACCCAAGCTGCCTGCGACCTAGCACTGGAGACAGAAAAGAATGGTTTATAGGTAGACTTCATCTTCTAGTAAATTGTTTAGTTTAGATGCAAAAGGTAGACAAGTTTTCAGATATGTTAATTCTTTCTAAGCTCTGTAAGAGCACACAAGGTAGGAAACAGCTAAGAGCAATCATTTCATACTAATTAGACAGGCATCAATAAGACCTTGGGGTGGGGGATAAAGCAGCTTAGGGAGATGGAGGTGGGAGGAGAGATTTTGTAAGCCTACTTACTGTATATGCAGAGAGGCCAAGGTCACAAATCATGTTCTATATGAGTGGTTACAGCAGAGGGGTGGGAAGCACGGCTAAGCAAGCAAAACACCACATTATACCATTTCTCCAGTTCCCTTATACTCTTTCAGTTCTGCTTCAGGAAGCCAAATGTTTTCCAACATCATCTGAAGGTGGCTAGTTCTAGTAGTAGTCCCAAAGGCACCCAGAGCACATGGAGTCCTCAGTAACCACATTTCTTTCAGGCAGAACTCATGTGAAGAGATCCACACCTCCATAGGCATAAATGCCACTGGCTACTTTTTGAACTTGGACATATAGTGGTGAAGTGACTCACAATTCTGCCTCCCAAGTTTTCCTCCAAGTATACTGAAGATGGGATTGCACAACCATGAGAACTGACTAGGTGTTAATGCAAATTTGGTCACACTGCATTTTTTAGGAAAGGGGCAGAGTGGGTGTACTGAACCTCTCCGTGATTCCAGGAAACATGCAAAATCAGAATTATGCTGTCCTGGGTTCAGCTTCCTTGTTATTCCTCTTATCATTATTATTGGTAGCAGTAGTGGTTTGTATTATACCTTAGTTACTGGAGAGCTGTTATCTCAACTCGTGGGAGTTACATTCCTTCGATTCTCCTCCCCATCCCTCCGGGAGCGGGGGGAGGAAGGAAAAGGGGGGGAGTGAGCGAGCGGCTGCGTGGTTCCAAGTTGCCGGCTGGGCTTAAACCACGACATACGCATAAACAGTAAAATTAATGAGCAATGAGAAGAAGAATGCCAAGAGAGAACAGGCAGGAAAATTCAGGCCTATTCAAAATAGGTAAGTCTAGAATGGGATTTTTTTCTGCCCTTATTATTGATATATTTATACTTAACTCAGTTTCCTAGCAGACTGCTCATATTTCATTTTGCAATGCTATGGGAAACCTTAGGAAAAAAAAAATTAACTAGGAATAATTTGGAAAGCAACTATTGAAGGATTACAACAAAGAGGTCAATCAGTTATCATCCAAAAGACCTTGACGCATGACAGGAGAATTACACCTCTGGAACTATGTAAATAGCTGTGTAAGTAGATAGAATAGGTCAAGAAGCATCAACAGAACACCAGGCTGTCCACAGTGATGTGCGATGTGCCACTGCAAGACAGTACCATCACCACCAATATTACAAACTAAACTGCTGCTGGCCAACAACAGTGCGAGGTTTTGCAGTGCTGGCAGGGAGGCCTGAACCTACCTGACAGTTCCCAAGCCATCAGGTAGGCTGATGTCTGGCAACACTAACAGGAATGCTGAAGTAAACAGGAGGCCAAAGGACCGACCACTTCCCACACCAGGTAAACAAACTCACTAGCCCGAGGGAACAGAGGCAATGGCATACTTGGACCTAAAGTCCATTTTACTCATTAATCTCTGTCTTACCAAAGACTTAAGCATCATGTAAATACAGGATTTTTCCCCTCACTAGCTCCCTTGGCTTCTAGAAATCATGGTTTCCCTACAGCAGAGGAGCAGCTGGGCACTAAACTGCCCAGTCCCTTCAGGACCTCCACACTGGTCCTATCCAAGGAACCCCACATTTGCAACCCTACTGCATAAGCAGTGCTTAATTTCTTGTACTTTGTACTTGATTAATTTCACTGAGCATCCTAATTAATGTTATTTTAAGGGTTAGACAGTCCTTATTCACCTTCTGCATGCTATTCACAATGTCAGATTTTCAGCATTTTCTCTATTTCACTTTTTCAGGTTGACTAATACTAGCGCACTTTGGACTTCCCTATTTCTCTGATCGCACAGGCTGTCCCTCTAGTTACCTCTTATTCTCATACCCCATCTTTTTTGAAATGAAGGAAAACCAAATCCAGATTTTAAAATGCAAAAAACACCATTAATTTTTGCAACGACATAACAAGAGTTTCCTTAGAACTGTAAGGTATTAGTCATATTTTTCAACACTGCTGAGTACATCACTGCTGGTTTAGGACATTCCAGTCCTACATCTCTATGACAGATTCGTTAGACAAAATGGAACTGTATTACCACAGTCTAGCAAAGCACCAGGATCGAGAAGTGAAAACCTGAAGGTAGCTTACAAGAATCTGAAATGCAGTAAGTTCAGGGGAGAACGGTTATCACTTGGAATAACCTAATCAGGGTACTGATAAGAAATTAAGCTAACACGGCTGCCTGGGGTAGTTACCTTATCAGTAAATGAGGCCTGATACCAACTATCTTGACAGAGATGAAGTAAAGCAAGTATCACTTAAGTCATTTTAGAGAAACACAGAGACCTCAAGAATATGAAAATCCTGCTTGGGCTGGTAGGGGAAGAATACAGATCAGTTTATCTGAACAATTTTTTTCGCTTTCTGCTTTTGAAACTGACATTTTCATAACTCTCAGCAATGCTGTTACATAGAGGGTTGTATAAAGGATGATACAATTGTGCCTCCACAAGCACCTTTCTGGCTCTTCTCATGGCCCTCAAAGTGAACTGAACAGCACACACATTAAAATGACTACTTTTAAATAGAAAGTCTTTCTTTCAGCTCACCACCACCACAAGGGCTGGATCCCTGTTTTGAGACCCTCCACCCAATCTGACATTCCAGCACTTCCCAGAGGCCACAGCAGCCTTCTATGAAGAGATACTATCCCTCTGTTAGCCAGCTGCAGCAGCTGGGGTGCACATCAATAAAAAGGTTTTTGGCCATCTGATCAGACCTATCTCCCTGAGGCAGAAAGTTGGACAAACTTTTTCTGCTCAGATTTGGGTAGAGGATTGCTACCAGTTAAAGGAAGAGAAGAGAAAAAAAAAACCCTAAACCAAACAACCCCACCACCACCATCTTGAATGTCTGGTTTCTGCTTTGCTTCCCCATTTTCCCCACAGCCTTCCACCAAGCTCTCACCTTGTTTCTGCACCTTTTTCCTCTACTGAATCATATTATCATTTTGCTTCCTCCTTCTCTACTGCTGAAGTCACTTGAAACAAAAAGGCAGCTGTCACCCATCACAACCGCATTTGTGCTCCTTCACTAGTGAAACTTCTCCTGCCATAGCAGAATAGCAATTCCTTGATCAGTACAAATCCAGGCACATGATTCTGAAGTATCTATGCCTTAAACAGCTTTTCCCTCTTCTCAATAAAAAGAGATTGTGATTTTCCACTAGAATAAAGAGATCTCCAGAAAATACAGGGCCCAAACAAAAATGACAAGGAGTTTAAGGAACTGATATAAAAAAAGGTAGTACGTTCTGCTATAAATATGCAGGGTATTTTAAGGCACATTTAAATAAGAATTTGGCTATTGATATTCATGCAATATTCATATTCTGCAGCCTCTACATGAAAGAATGCAAATACCATAAAACTCTCACCACTCAATTTCAGAGGGGTGCAGTTCATGCCCTCCAACTGTCAAGAGGGAAAATGGACACATTATTGTAAAGAATCAGTGAGCCAACAGCTCAGGGCTGGAAAACACTGTAACAGCAGTTGAAATATACTGAATCTAGAGTATTGCAGAAAGCAGCACTGAAGAGGGGTGACGAGAAGACTCTTTATAAGTTGAATACTAGGGTCAGAAGGGAAGTTTTAAGGAGAGGATGCATAGTACTGAGAGCAGGGAGGACATGCAGAGGATGGCCAGTGAAGCCAGAGGGTTCCTCGCATTTGCTCTAAGTGCTGTCTGAAGACACAGGAAGGATTCACATCAACCGATAACCTTGAATCACACAGAAAACAGACATACTTCTCCAGGTAGAGACCAGTACTTGAGAAACAGGTCATGGTGATGTTTGCCAAAGCACAGCAAGTCATTCCCCAAGATGCACATGCCTAACATGTCTGTGGAGACCGCCTCTCCATTAGCTGAAACTTATCCTGGGAAAAGGAGGATGAGTGGCTCCCAGGGAGCTCTCTCCCACCTTTGTCCTTTGTCTAGGTGCAAAGCAGCATATCTTCAATATGAAATTCGGAATCATGGGAAAGAAGGAAGGAAAGAACATGAAGACAGAGGGTGAGGAGTCCTTGTAGCCAAAAATAGGCAAGACAAGGCTATTGTGAGAGATAAACAGGTTTCTCATAAAGCAGTGAATATGGGGGAGGGCGGGGGGAGGAAATCAAGAGAAGTCTTTGGGATCCCAAACATACTTCTCAGGTTTGACAAGAATCAGGCTTTGCTGCTAAATACACATTAGGAACAAGTTAAGATATGCATCAGCTGGACAGGAGAATAGCTCCCAGCTGCAATTATTGTATCTGTCTTTCTTTACCCTTACGTAAACTGGTTACACATGCTTTTCTTTTGTGCTGGGGAAAATGTCCTACATGGAGCAGTTGCTTTGTGTCCTAAGCCTCTCTAAGACAGACTGGGTGCATGAGCAAACATCATTTTCAGCTGCCTGTGGATCAAAACAAAGATCACATTCCCTTTTGGGTTTGAGGCAGAACTGTAACACACACTGAGACTGTTTTTAAACAGCTGCTTGGATTTCAGTAAATAATTTTGTATGTCCCTAGGGAAGGTAATGTACAGAAATGTAATCATATTGAGCATCTCTCCAAAGGAGCGAGTGGTTCATGTTTCAAGATGTGAAAGGAAAACAGGTAAGAAAAAACAAACTCATTTCTGCTAGTCACATTTTTGGGGAACAGTTGATATGATTTTTAAGCCAAGACCCCATGATGCACCTGGAATACTTCTGTAAGCAAAGTTCTTGCAGACACAACTGAGCATCTCCTTACACAAGGGTGAAACACATATTGAGACTGAGCAAAAAACTAATAATTGTTAATTGTATTATTAAACCGTATGTGGCTTTGTTCTTGGAGGAGATGTGACTGATGCTGAGATACCAATTGCTCCTTCATTTTGGGTAGGATTTGCTTAAGTGCCTGGGTCAGGTCTTCCAAGAGTAATTTAGGGATCTGAAGTAACTGCACCACTCTTAGAGATTTTACACTAGAGCATTCTGAAGTTTTTACTCCTTAATTTATTGGAATTGACAATTCACACTGCCATGCCATAACACCAGAAAATGTTTGTGGAATCACCAAATGCAGCTAAAGGGTAGTGTCTGCTCTGTAGGGACTGCTCAGATGCCTAACGTTGTACACAAGCTGTACAACCGTAGACCTCTGTGACTTGGCCGAGACTGTATGACTGGAGCTGGGCAAGAAACTTCACTGCAGAGACAGTCTAACTTTACATTATAGATCAGGTTTGTGTTTTTAAATTCGTACAAGATACATCATTCCCTACTTATATTTGTTCAAGGCAGGTACACAAATGAAAGACAGAAATGTAATGGTACAGGAATTAAAACACACAAAAGGAGAATTCTTTGGAGAACAGGAAAAAAAAAATAATGTGAACAGCTCTTAAATTACAGGGCATTTAGAGCATATTAAATAACTGAAAGTAACCGTACAAGACTTTGAGCTCAAAAGCAAAGTCAGTAGTGCTTATGTAGAGGAAAGCATTTACAGGATGAACCAAACTCCCCCACACGCAAATACTTGAAAGAAAATGAAAGCATCACGTGTCAAGAATCATTCGATTTCGGTTTAAGTGATGCAATAAGAAGAAAACCCACACAGCTGCTGACTTGACTTCAGCAAAGGTGCAGTGGCCTAGAAAATCAGACTGGTACCTTTTAAACACAGCTTACTTAAGGCAGAAACCAGGATTGAAGTTTCAAAAGATTTAAAAAGTTAGACCACAAAGAAGTAAGCATACAACTTTTGTACTCTCTATTTCTTCAATCTCACATCACTCAGCAGTGACAGTGACACTGAATTCTACTTCAGGGAAGACATAGGGGTATGGTTTCATAAGCCAAATTAATAGCTTCTAAAAGGAGAGTTGCTGCTCCCTCCTCACATCTCTTTCTACCATGGACTCTGGCTCTCATCTGATCCCACGGAGAGATTACTCAACTGGTTAAAATAACAATCTCAATTTTTTTCTTTATCAGTCTTGTGAATTGACTCCTTTTAACCTGTGGTCACATAAATGCCAGTGTCAGTTCAAAGGGAGAGAAAAAACACAGTTCCTAGCAGGGGGAGGAAGCAAGAGACCTAACCATTCACACTGGGGAACATCAAACTCTTTGTGGCACTCAGCTGTACTCTGAAACTACTGGCTAAGAAAACTACAGTTACTAGACATGGACATAGTCTAAATCTAGCCTGGGCCACTTTAAGGAAGAATTTTTAAAAAGAAAACCTTTTTAAGCATATGAAACCTATTTTTGATTTGTGAGGGGCAATCAGAAAGATTCAGATGGCATAAAATCAGTAAGCTTTAGCAACAAAAAAGTTGGTTGACAAGACAACAGTAAGGAGAATTAACAGACGTAAGAGGGAAGGAAGCACCCATTAGTTTTGAAATAGAGCTTGACCAGTTTAGTACTTGCAAGGAATTAGACAATTACTATCTCTAGGGAATTACACAACTGTTACTGTGTTACTGTATCAAAAAACAAGATCCAAGATACAAGCAGCTCCTTTAGTACCAGGAATAAATTGGTAATATAAGCATCATGGAATTAGAAGTTATACATCTTAACAGCAGAGTTAATCTTGCTTCTATTACCTTTTCACACATTTTCTAGAGTGCTCTTCACCATTAATTACATTCATACGTAAAGTTTTAGCCTGACCAACACTATTTCAAAATGCAACAGTGTACAATTTGGATCTATTTGTATTACAGTATAAAACCAAGTTTTTAGTTCCTCATTTCTGGGGAGTTTAAGTTTTTGGATTATGCTTTAAAACAGTAGATGGCTTCCCAGATTTAGTTTCTGCACATCCTGCACTAATGTATAAACTCTCACCCCATCCCAACCTGTCTAATCCTCCCAGGGTGAGGCAGCATTTAACCAAGCTTGGTGCCAGCACTGAGGACAAGAGAGGAAAGGGGGCGGATGAGGCTGGGAGAGAAAATGGGGATGAAAATAAAGAAGGGTAGAAATGACTGAAATAACCAGCCCCATCACAGCTGAAGAAGTCAGGTGGTAGATCCAGATCCTAACTCTATTCTGCCCTTTAGAAAAAGGACAATTAATTGTTTTCTCTTTTCATGATCAGTCCCATGCCTGTTACACATTAGCACAATTCTTTTTCTGAAGGCTGCCTTTAATTCCTACTGATGCTGCCTGGATACAAAGACATGTGTGGTAATTTTAACTTGCATTCCACAGCCAGGTGTCCTGCACACTGCTGCCTATAGACAAAGCAGTAGTGAAACAGAAGGAGATCTTGTTACACAAAGCTTTAAGTGTAACGTTCAAAAGGAAATACACAGAAAATTTCAGATGGGAAAATATCTGCAAATGCTCACCTGCATTCTGCATATACGATCTAACTACACTTACTGTGGAAGTACTTGTAACCATGTATTTATTCCGGCCCTAGATAGTCACAGTGAAACTCTGACATGCCTGTAACAATAGGAAGTGATGGTCATTTCTGTGATAGGAGCTTTTTCTCATGAGTTCTGGATAACTACATCACGGTATCATGAAAACTGTGGACTCCTCCTGATCTGCTTTTCATTTACCACTAATAATTGTCTCTCCCCACACAAAAGGCAACCTGCAACAGTGGATGTCTACTACTTAAGGGCAGCTTAAACAGCCACCACCCATGAGGTCTACAGCTATTGTTAGAAAAAGGTGAAATTTTATGATAAAATAATCATATAGAATATTAAAAGTGATTATATTTGAGAATCCATAGATTAATAGAAGGTCTTTATATATATTTTAAGATGTTATAACCTTGCTGTTTTATATCTCAGTAACCATAATAGCTTTAGCAATAGAAACTAACATGACCATATATGGCAAAAAGAATTTAGGAAAAGAATGTGCCATGGGGCTGGATGTGGAGGAGTGTGCTGTGGAGATCTACCCGGGCAGCACTAAGGACTATCAGAAGTAACTAAGTAAAGATAAGAGAATGCTGCATCCAATTAACGGTTGGAGCCCCTCCAAAGAGGGAAAAGGTGAAAAGGACAGTGCGAAGACTACTTTCTTCATCAGAGGAAGACTACTTTCTTCATCGGAACGACCACTGGACGACCACCAGAGGGGGCTGCGCAAGCGCAAGAGAGGCTGATGTCGTAATGGACTGATGAAGCAATTTCCTAATGAATATGTATTAGCGGGCGTAGCTACCTATATCGAATGCGTATAAATTGTGAAACGTGCTGTAGCAAGGTGGGAATCAGATCTGGGTGCGTACCCCTGATTCCTGGCGCGTCAATAAAGCACCTCATATAACCATTCCGGTGGTTATGTGTTTGTCTCGACGCTAACACTATTAGGGATGTAATTACACAGCGTGTAGGGTACACGTGCAGTCTTCAACCTAAGAAGTGCGAATAACAGCCAAAGCAAAGATGCGGCAATAGGAACTTCAGCATGGGCTGCTACTGGTGTGTGTGGTACGCACACTACAAGAACCCCAGAAGTGCATTGTTATATCCTCCAGACTGCTTGGCAACAGTATGGTCTAGTTCCCCACTAACATGATTAACATTATAGAAGTACACAATGTTAAGTCAACCTTCCACAGAAATACCAACTTGCATAAGACAATTCACAGACTCAGCATGCGGAAACCTCCTCCCCAGAGTTTAGCTTTACTCACATAAAAGAAATGCAAAGATGCAAGATTAGAAGCTGTGCATTGTCACTTCTTCCAGTTTCTAGTCCAGGACCATTCAACCAACCCCAAGAACCCTGTGTTTGACAGTCTACCTGTAACATATCCTGCTATCCGTGTGTATTTGTGTAGGAAGAAAGGTACTCTTGGGTGCACTGATAAAGCCAGGTGGAGCTGCAGGACAAAATGAATTTTGTGCTTTGCCAAATCTGTAAGTCAGTGGGTCTTAGCTGCCTTACCATCTCACAACAGAAACCATGGACTTAAAAGAGAAGTCGCCTACAGTCCAAAAATTAGGAAGGTGAATTACATGAATCAATTACTTTCCCTGGACTTCTTTAAAATCATTTTTAGTTGAATAAAGATGGTAAAAAAGTATCTGATAAATACTTCCTTGAAAGCTTTTCCCCCATTATTCAGTACACTGCAGTGTTCATCACCTGAAGGTGTCCTCCATGCAGGTGTTTGGGCTATCAACTCATAATCAAGATCAAACTGCACAGCACAGCTGAAGTATGTCAATCTTTGAATGCTCTACAGCAATATGCTGTGTTGCTGGGAAATGCAAGAAGCAAGGCACACATACTGTTAAATCAGACAAGAGAAGGTTGTTCTTACAACTTGCCCAGATGAGCTGTTCAGACATTTGATATCCATCTGTATGGTCAGAAACCCAATTCTTGTGCAAACTCTACATCCTGTTTTCAGTGGTCTGGCAGATGACACTACCTGTGAATCTTGCTCAGATAAGTGTCAGTACCTGAATTCATCTACCACAAAAGCACCACCATATAATTTTTTACTGTCCACCATATCAGGGACTCAAAGACATTACAGACTGAGGAAAACCAGTCTGGCAACAAAGCAGGGCTCACAGAAGACAACATACACATTTTAGAAAACTGTTAACACCACACATGCTGTTTTCCTTCGTTCATTTTGCTGCTTGAATGCGCAGCAACTTGCCTGGGAAGGTTCTGCCATGCAAGTCAACCAGGACACCTCTTCAAATCACATGCTGTACTGCTTGTCTATCAGTTGGTGATTACAAAGTCATAGGTTAAAAATATAGATGAAAATCACACAGACTCTAAAAATATGGGACATGCCCTATTTTCGTGTGCAGAGATGACATCAGCATGTGATGCGTTGCTGACCACCAGCACTTCATCACACAGATCCTCAGCAGCCATAGAAAAGAGTAATTCAGTTTATATACGTTACTGATCCCAAGCGTGACTTGCTGAGTCGCATCGCAGACATTGTGACAGACTGACAAGACGTGAGGAAACGTCAGTAGGGAAAGCTGGGAGCGAGTGTTACAAAATGAAAAAGATGTGGCTTAACTTCCTATTATTATTTAAATGCACGTGAAAGGAGTTCTGCTTTTCAGAACATTTAGGTGAACTTCTAACAGTGTATATCATGCACAATATGGGAATTTGTTGAAGAAGAGAAATTAAAAGCCTGCCTTGACAATACCAGGCTTGAGTTACACAGACTCCCTGAGAATGACTCCCTCAAGCCTCTGCTTGGAGACCAAAAGATTTGCAATGATTTCAAATGCACTATCTCACACTCCTTATCTGCTTGGCTTACAAATATTCCTGCCTTAAACAGACAGAAATCTCACAAATGTACTCCTCGTTCTGCAGCTACGAAGAGAATATTCTGCCTCTTCTCTGTGGGCAGAGATCCCCCAGAGAGCTACAGGGAGTCACTGGGCAGGGGAACAGACTTCAGCACGGATATATCTGGGTGCTGCAAAGAACTGCTCCACAGGTACCCAAGGCATGGGTCTTGGAAACCTGGGTGGAGGAAGAGGCAAAGGATCCAGTCTGCCTGGTCAACAGCCCTCCTGGAAAATGCTGAAAAGAAAAACCTGTGTGAGTCCAACCCTTTCCCCCAGGACAAGGCACACTACCACAATCACATCCAAGGAGCTGCACATCCCCTGCAGACACAAACAGTAACTCAGTGAGCACAAGACCCAGGAGGCAGCTAGGAAAGCTCAGACTACCCCAAACATGCTGAGCCAGAGGATCCTGGAAGTGAAGGACTCGCTAACCACACAGGCATATTTCCCTTCATTATCCCTGGCAGAAACAGGACAAGTCTCTTCATTAATTCTCTTGACACGCTTCCCTTTCCCCTCCTGACACGCTTCCCTTTCCCCTCCTGCACGCACACACCTGCCACGGCCTGGCAGTGTGCTACGTGACCAGTTGCTCCACAGCTTTCCCCCGCTCCCTCGAGGGCCAGTTTTCAGAGGCGTTAAGTACATCTGCACTTATATATAATTAAAAACATAAATGTTCACTCTTCCCGAAGATTCAGGCCCTGGGAAAAGAGACAGCCCTTAGTAGTGCACCTGGTTCTTTCAGCAGTGCGATCAGTTTTCGCTGATAAAACTCCCGTCATGTCACCACCCTAGTCCAGCCTCTGCAGAACAGATCACAGGATGTCACTATCTTAAATTTTACTTTAGTAACTGCTACAGGAGAATATAACTTTTACAAAATACCAAATCCTGGTACGTTTTTGCCAGTGACATACATTCCACTTTGTAATTTTCTGCCTGAATAATTACTGGTACTGTTAAAAAGGTATCCCTGATTTCTGATCTCCACTTGTTTCTCTCCATCTCCTAAGTCTGCTCACCCTGCTAAAACTCTTTGCTATGATATTTTAATTACTTACACAAGTAATTTAGGATAAGGAAAGGATTCCACAAGCAGCATCCACACGCCCATCCAAATGTTCGGAAGTGCTAATAGCATTATTTCTGGTACTTACTGCTCAGATCAAATTCTTCTGCATGTGGACAAGGCATCCCTTCAGCACACGACAGTTTCTAGTAAACACCAATTAACAACTCAGCTTGAATATAACCTGGTGGCCTTAACACTGATCCACTGGGATTTGAGATCATTAGTTCTTATTCCAAAACAAGTGAGCTGAAACAGGCTGCTTTTCAGTCATTTCTCCACCTCATTCTTTCCTCATGGCTTCAGCAACCAATACCAACATAACAACTGCTTGAAGCTTCCCAACCAGCCACTGCCTACTACAACCAGTTTACACTCATACGTAAATTATTCCACATGTTATTCTACAAAGACAATTGCTACCAAGCAAACTCCTCCCTATGCTGATTTAATTTTGAGATCTTTATTCTGGAAGAAACAAATTATTTCCCTTTTCACCACTCTCTAGATCCACTCTCATTATTGCTGTCTGAAGCCAACCTGAAACACAAAGGCTACAGTGAGAGTCTCAGAACTTGGGAAAATTCAGATCCTGTTCCTCTTAATGTTGTATTAAGCACCTTAACACAACACTGAGTAGCCCGGTTTGTAAATCACTTGGATAACTCTAGAATACGAAATACTTAGCTACACGAATAGGGTTTCAAAATCAAGCCCCCAGAGATTAGGTCTGATTACAGTTAGCTAATTACCAGCAAGAACTTACATTAATTTTCTTATTCTTTTTGAAATGCACTCTACCTTTTTATGACTAGCACCTTAAGTTCTCAGCTACATCCTACTGCTGAACAACCATATCAGGTAGTACAAAAGACAAAACTAGGACTTGTTAGCAGAAGGAAGTTTCAATTTTTCCAGTCAGTATATACTGAAAAGTCCACTTTAGATTAAGCCTAACTAGCAAATGACTGACTTATTAGAAACTATTATGCAAAGTGGATTCAATAAGTGCCCCACCTTTTTATTAAATTTAAATTATCTCTGAGTTTTCACGGCACTGCAAGCAACTTTCAACTTTGAAACAGAGTAAGCACTGCTGGTATCACGGGAGCTGCCTCTGCTGGTTCTGTGCCAGCTGGGACAAACCTCACCACATTATAAGTGATGAAAATTGCTATGCCTTCTCTGTTTTATTTACTAATATTTGTTCTTGGCCAGCTACCCAGAACATTCAGAGGTTTGGTAACCACACACATGCCACACTGTATCACCCCCTGCCCCAGTGGTGGCAGGGAGGAAAAGTCAAAAAGGCATCAGTTTTCTGCCTCTGGATTTTCGGGAGATACTCTCACACCTCCTGTTCAACATGCAATATTCTATCTCATTAAACGGGCACATAGCATTTTCCCTCTTGTGATGTTCAGGACTCTCACTTGTTTTGGACAGAAATCAGAGCTACAATAAGAGGAGGTTTTGTGAGTCTCACCTCCCACTTGCTGCAGAAATTGAAAACCATACAGTGAATGAGAAAGGATGGCTTTATGATTAGAGAGCAGAACCAACTGGATTTTGTTTTGCTGATAAGACGAAAGTAGCATGTAACATGGCACAAGTCACCTAAACCAAAAACCTTTATTTATGATGCATTCTTTAATGAAGTCTAATTTCTCACATAGTGCCAATGACTTATGTCTGCAAGCAGAATCAGTGGGATATAGTTATATTCTGCACATCTGGTAGAAAGACACATTATATCATACTGGAATAAATATACAGATGAAATTCAGTGTTGTGCTCAACCCTAATTTACACCATTGTTACAATGCCTGCTTTCAGGAGGTCACATTTTTTTACTGTCCCAGTGCCTACAGTGGCAAAACACAAAATCACCTTCATTCATCTTAGCAACTCCTGACAGGAATCCTAGTTTCCTCATCTCTCAGGAGTCCATTTAACAGGTCTATCCCAGAGATGTGCATCCTGCCCTAGAGCAAATAAACAGGTTCTTCCAAGCTGTTACAATTCCACTGCTGGGTTCCTGCAAATCACCGCATGTCTGTGGAAGTGTTTCAGAGCCAGTGAATCAAGGGGAAAAAAAACCCAAAACAATAAGAAAAAGAAAAATGGAAAGGAGAAAAAAAAATTAAAAGTATTAAAGCATAGCATATCAACATCTTCCAACAAAACAGGCTTCCCATAAAAAGTGTGTCTGAATCAAGCAGCCAAGCTGCAGAATTAGGCCAACTAGGTTATCCCAAGAAGAAGAGGAGAACACCCTGGGCATCGGGTATAGCAGGCAGGGTGCCTATATAACCATTGCACAGTGCCAGACATCCTTGCAAGCTTGAAAGCAAACTACTGCAGCAGCAACAGCCAAAAGGGTAAGACAAAACTAAGATGCCAACTATAACATAAGCCAAGAGATGAAGCAAAAACAAGGAGAAAGGAATGTTATTTCCATTAGTCCTCAGGAAACAACAAGCTATATCAGCCTTCCTGGTTTAAGGCAAGAAAACAAGGGCTATACCTGCAAAGCAATGTCTTATAGGCTAAGATTTGAAGACTGAATGGTAAAAATTATTCCAGAACTAGAGAGCCACTGAAGAACAATCTAAGTGCTAAGAGAAAAGAAAATATGAGGCTATACTGGAGAAACCTTCTGGCAGTGGGACCTATTCTGCCATTTAGTAGTGCCTCAAGAGAAATGCTCAGCACCTCATACCATTAGGTTATTTCTAACCGTGCCACCACAGTGCTAGCAGATATGCTGTACAGCACAGCACGCTGATGGCTGGGGAGATGGATGCTGGAGGATCCCTTTACACATGACGCCCGAGCCGCAACTCCTCCTCGGCTCGGCGGTGCCACCCGCCGGCTGCAGGCATTAACGCAGCCCGGCCCCGGGAGACCAGGTGAGGAGCTCCTGCCTCCACCACTGCGCTTCCATCTTCGCCGTATCATAAAAGACTTCTAAGCACTCTCTCTTCTGCAGAGTGTGGCAGGGAGCACTGCCACCTCCAGCTCGCTGCATCTTTCAGAAACTGCCTCACAGCCTTTCCACCGGAGAAGAGGGATTTACCGAGCCAACACCATCTTTCTGACACAGTATCAGCCCTTGCGTAAGTCCATTAAAAGCCAGAACATTCAAACTGAGAGCAAGGATGACACAGCATTTACAAATTCATAATGCAAACACATTCACAAACTTCTAATGAAGGGACATGGTGTGCAAGGAACAAATTATAGTGATCTGTGATGTTCCTACCCCAATCTCAAACAAAATAATAAATAAAGAAGGACTTACAATTCTGTGAAATATGAAAGGGAGATTATTCAGAGGACAGAGGTCTTCATTCTGTTAGAGTGACAGACACAACCCTTCTAGGCTCGAAGCATCTTATGACAAGACCTCCATTAAGCCACAAAATAAAGTATGTATGCATCATCCTAGCAATACAGATGAGAATATCCAAGACTGTTGATACAACTAACGGATTCTTCTTCTGACTAGGAAAACAAAGCATTTTGGCAAAGTGCAGAAAGCATTTAGAAAAAGAATTAGTAATTCCTGCATCACATTTTCTTAACGTTCTAGACACTAAGTCAAAGCTAGGTAACTGGGAAGAAACAACCATCAAACAAAACCCCCAAGCCCTTGTGCAAGAACACCTCTAAAAATGGATAACCATAAGAAAGTGAAACTATTTTAGCCACAGCACCTCAGAAACATCAATAAAGGGACAACTCAGAAAATCACATGGAAGAAAAAAAAACTGCAGTAGACGCATCCATAATGTTAAATATGAAAACAGGTGGATACACATGGATAATCCCTGCCAGCCAGCGTGCATGAAAGCAGATCAGCAATTAAGAAAATAAACTCTTTACAGAGTTGGCAGTACCTTCCCACCACTGCAGCTAATATGGCTTCCAGCAGGGAACTGCTGACTGTGTACCTCCTGGCAGAACTCAGCTCTGTGAGATAGATAGTTTTGTCCTCTGCCACATGCAGGTAAAGGCCATTATTTAAACAAGTCCAGTTCTTACAGGCTGTGGCGGGTGTAGGGAGAGCTCTCAAACTGCTTGGCATGTTCACAAAGGCAGCAGCTTTCAGGAGAGCAGCAGTAACAAGCAGCTAAGCAGGTGACCACCAACAGCTATAGCTGCAGTGGACAGAGTCTGCTGTAAGACATGCAGACTTAAAAGTACTATGTCAAATAATGCCATCGAAATTACTTCATTTTGAGTTACATAGGGAATATGCAGCTATTGCACTTGATTCACAACCAACTGTTTTCCATCTCTCTTTAAACTTTCACTTCCACAATTTTGATGCTCTAGCTGGGTTAAAGTCTTTATTTAGGAACAGCCAAAAGCAGGCATTTAAACAACAAAGGGGTCTCTCTCTCTACGGCTTTTGCCAGTGGGGTCTGTGCACAGTCCAATAGCAGCATTAAATTACTGTAGTTCTCAACAGAAACTCTGTAGTTCTGCAGAACCCAGAGGCTTTGCAACCGCATGATGGCCAGTAGCATTTGAAGCTACCCCCACAATGATGACAGTGCACACAAAATATGGGCACACTTACAAATCAAACATTAGTACAACCTGAGTTTGTATTGACTGCTGGATCACCAGCCAAAGACAACCTGGAGAACCTTATGTTCTCCCTCATCAGTCCTGCTACACTCTTCTATGAGAAACAGGGATGCTACCGTCCTCCTCCTTGCTACTGCAACTGCCAACTGTCACAGCTTTGTACACAAACCTACTGAAATACTAGAGAAACAAAATTCAGCTACCTCACAAAACCCTAAATTCCCCTAGGTACAAGCCAACAATAAATCACTTTTAGGAGAAGCACTTTAAAAGGAATGCAACAGAAGTTTGTATTTTGGTGTATGTGCCTTTTTTAAACTATAGTTGTACCAAAAAAAAAAAATTAAAAAAAAATAGCATTCACAGGTTCATTCATTAACAATTCTCCGATTTTCCTCCACACATTTTATTTCAACAACAGTGTAGGACTTCAGACAGACAAGCACGTTTTCTTTTAATTTCCGAACTACTGATCTCATTAGATTCAAACCTGCCAAAAATTCTGGACTGATCAATAAATCACTGTGAACTCTTGAGCTTGCCAGGAAACACTGCACCAAACTTTACCTTCTTTTTGGTAAGGCCTGTGCTGCCTCATAAAAGACGATCTCCAGGTATGGAGTAGTCTGCACACACAGCCTGCACAAACTCGTAAAAACATTTTTACTGTGGATTCATTTCTTTCTCCTACTTAGGAGCTGGCCATTCAAGTGCACACTGTGTGAGCAAGAGAAAATTTGAAGTAGTTCATAAATTACATCTAAAATTACTTAAGAGTATCTAAAGAATTACAGTCCAGAACTGCAAATAGATGTGTGACTCATCTCACATATTTATGCACAAACTGATTTATTTTTTTTCTGGAATTAATTGCAAGAATAAATCCAAAAAAGGTGTTTATAATTAACTGAGGTACTGATACAGTTGGGGGGGGTGAAAGGGAAACAAGCTTTCCAGCACATAAGTCCTTTACATCTTGTTTAAAAATATGTAGCTAATTTACCTACCTGCTCACACTTCAACAGACAAAATGAATACAAATTAAGACTGCAGCCTTAAACAGTACACATCAATTTATGAAACAACCCCCACAAAAAAACCCACCTGAACCAAAATGCCATAAAATATTGAAAATAAATAATAAAAAAAAAATTAAATACAGCAATAAACTTAATTGTTGTCTATAACAACACTGAAGTTTAGAGCTGAGAAACAAGAAATATGGGTGGGGTTTTTTTGAGAACTGCAAGGTTAAAGTTAGAAGCATATGATATCTAAAATTGTTTGGTTTTATGGGAAGGCTATCCAATGTCAATTATCTTTTTAAGGAAAGCATACAGAATATGAGAAAAGTACATTACAAGCTACCAAAACAAACATGCTAATGCTATAGTATTTCGAAATACAACTCACCAGTACTATAGTATCTTTTAAGTTCTGTGCGTCTGATGTCTTTTAGTTGGTTGTACTTTTTCTTTTTCTTTTCTTTGTCTGGAGCAGTTTCCTTTTCCCCAGCAACTTTACAGTTGTCTTCAGAGGAACTGATTTGCTCCAAAGTAACTTTACTTTCATCGTCTCTCTCAGGTGTTTTGGAAACAGGAGATCCAGGGGAATTGGCAGAGACAGTCTCAGTGTTTTGTTTGGCTTGCCTTTTCTTTTTCAAACTATGCATAAAGAAAAAACCCAAAACATTAACATGATGCCAACCTCTACAGACAAGTTAACTCACTTGCTAACTTGAGTTTTTTAAAATTAATTTAACATCAGAATTTTTCAGAATTCAGTAAAACCCACATATTTTGCATCAGTAACTTGGAAACTAAGATTATCCTATAGCATACTCTACAATTGTATCATCATCTCAAGGCTATCTTCTCAAGAATAACAAAAAAAGTAATAAAGTTTTTACTGTTGTTTACTGAGGAGGAACGACAGGGAAAAAGAAACAAAGAACATGGAGAAGTTGTTTTGTTTTAAATCACCATACATCCAAACACAGAAACGAGATACCTGAGTCATGTTTTCAAGATGAAGCTTAGGATAAAACAAAACCTCAGATCATCATGTATTATAATGCAACAGCTAACGTAACAATTTCACAGCCAACTGCTCCTGCTTTATAAAGCTACTTGTTTTGATACAAACTTGTTATTTCTTTCCATTTTGTCCAAGGTTATCTCCCAGCCGCCACCCATGCTACTCCACATCTGTTCTTGCACAACCCACACCACCTCATACTCCAAGTGTCACCCAGCAGCCCCTTCCACAATGTGACCAATGTGGCTGCAAACTGCTTGTGCAGGAACATTTTCCAGCTGCTATAGCTCTTCTGAGAGAACTCTTAACAAGCTGCTGACAAATCTTCCAAATTATCACTATAGCAACAAGAGTATTTTCTTTTTAGAAGACTCCTTAAAGCACAGCTCAAGTGAGAAAGATGCCTCAAGATTCCCAACATCGAATTTTCTGCTAAATCACCATCTTTAGCACTGAGTCTGCTTAGCGAGAGCAAAGGCTGACTTTGAGGGTGAGCATCACTAACACAGTCCTTGGTTAAGAATCTCTAACACGTACCACACAAAATGAAAAACTCATCTATCTAATGGACCTTCTCTCTAGTACCTTAGCTTCTAAGTTACAAGGTACCTAGGAGAGGGAGTAGCATATTTTTGTTGTTGATGGTAAAAACTGTTACATGCACAGGAAGATTTATGCATATAAGATACAACGGGTCACCACAAATGGTAAAAGGTCACATGATCTCACAACAGTAGTTTACATAGGAAAAACATAATGTATTAAGTTACTAACATAATGCAGGAATTTCAGAAATTCTTCTGTCCAATCTTTTATATTTATATGCTATTAATATATTCTTTACAAGCTACAACATAAAAATAAATACACAGAGCATTTCAGAATTACAGTAGGACATTTCAGGCTACACACCTTTCTTGTTTTAAATAAAACATTAAAACCAATTCCCAAATTTAGAATATCCCAGCTTGAGACCTCTTAGAAGTGTCAGTTCTCAGACCACATGTGACCAACATGTTCCAGTGAAACATTTCAAAAGATTGTCTTGCAAAGGCTGTGTCTATCACACACATATGTATACGTATTTCTTAAAAGCTTCCCAAAATACGATAGCAGGAGATTAACATTCTGCAGCCAACTTGGTGAAGATGCTGTGGTTTTCCATTCATTCAGACCCACTGATTTGTGAGACAAGTAGTAGTAGTTCAGGCTCTGCACAGCAAATGAGATTTATTGTGTGTGAAACTTTACACATCAAGTTCTGACTACATGTGAAAACAACCTACAGGGATTTATAAAAGATAAAAGCGAATACATCTATATAACTAATGAAGTGTTTTGTTTAGACTAATGAAAATTTGTGTATGCAGAGGAAGCTTATTTTTGACTTAATATGCCACAGAACAAAGGCTGCTGTGGCAACCGCAAAACATTACAGTCACACTGCATATACAATGTCTATATTTAGCCCTGGAAGAAATCTTTGCAAAGCAGCCCTCTATGCTGAAATGGCAAATCCTTACCATGGTTGTACTTGACTCCAGACTTGTAAACGAAACACATCCCTGACTTTTTACTCTAGTGACTCGGCAACCTTCCTGTACATGTGCCTATCAGAGTACCCAAATCATCTGCTCCAGCATACGCAAACCAGCAAGCACCCACTAGCAGCCCCGTTTCTACTCGCACTGCACCAGACTTCTGTCCTCAGATTCCTAATCTATTTGTTTTGATCACGAACTCTGTTAAGTAAAAGCTTTCTATAGTACAAACGTAGTATGCCAAAACAATAAAAAAGTTGCTAATGGAAACACTGAACTGAACTTTTTTTTTTTTTTGAGGAGAGGGGAGAATAAAGAGAAAAACCTCTTTTAGAGGTCAACAATCCACGTGACAATACTAACAGCTTCTGTCAGTACTTTCCTTAAAACATACTCATTTGAACTAGAGTTTCTGAAGTTGCCCCAGGCAACTTTAAGAGTAAAGAGCTGTAACAGAACTGGTCCATTAGTGATAGAAAAGAGGAAAGCAGAAATGACTGCCTGAACTGACTCAATGCAAGGTAACAGACTGATGCTTTGCTCCATAATGTTTAATCTTGCCTAATTCCTACATACTACAGCCCACTGAGAGCTCACTACACAAACTATAGCATCCTCAGCACACAGCTGCTGCTGTGAATGGGTAGCACCACAGGTGCTTTTCAGGTAAGAATGATCAAGAACCTGGGCACTCCATAATATCTATTCCATCCTCAAGGTAGGCACCAGATTTTGAGATGGTGCAAAGCTTACTCCCACTGCTCCATTCAAGGCAATGACCATCCAATTCTCAAAGTAGCAACCCTGACACTAGAAAAATACCATATGAGAACCAAGTATTCATGTCACTCATGACAGAAGTCAGACTTACTGCAACTCTACCTAGGGTTGAGCTCTACTAGGAAGATGCTGCTTTTAGGGGTGTCGTGGTTTAAGCCCAGCCGGCAACTTGGAACCACGCAGCCGCTCGCTCACTCCCCCCCTTTTCCTTCCTCCCCCCGCTCCCGGAGGGATGGGGAGGAGAATCGAAGGAATGTAACTCCCACGAGTTGAGATAACAGCTCTCCAGTAACTAAGGTATAATACAAACCACTACTGCTACCAATAATAATGATAAGAGGAATAACAAGGGAAAAGGACACAACCGCTCACCACCCGCCGACCGATACCCAGCCCGACCCGAGCAGCGATCTGGGCCTTCCGGGTAACTCCCCCCAGTTTATATACTGGGCATGACGTGCTGTGGTATGGAATACCCCTTTGGCCAGTTTGGGTCAGGTGTCCTGCCTCTGCTTCCTCCTGGCTTCCCCTCCTCTCTGGCAAAGCATGAGACTGAGAAAGTCCTTGGTCAGAGTAAATATTACTGAGCAACAACTAAAAACATCGGTGTTATCAGCATTGTTCCCAGACTGAAAGTCAAAAACACAGCACTGCACCAGCTACTAAGAAGGAGAAAAAATGACTGCTGTAGCTGAACCCAGGACAAGGGGTCTCTAAAGCCTGGCCAAAATCACAGAGGGGATTTCTCTGAACAAAAACAATATTCAGTCTAATGGTTATGAGAGCAAAAGGCAGATAAAGGCCAAATAAATAAATAAATGAAACCCCTCAGTGTCAGGTTTTGCAATTAAATCAGCCTTCCGGACAAAACAATATGCATCTTTTCCAGTGAATGGGTAAGGTGTTATTGCCGAGGATGTTTGTTTTTCAGTATCAAAGTCAATGGATATGTAGTGTTTTACCAGGAAAGTTGCTGGGGGAAGGAAGAGGGAGAGAGAAAAAGGGAGGGCGGGAGAAACAGCTTATCTGCAAAACCACTCTGGTTTCTGAAGCATTTTACACATCTGTAATTTCATTTACACACCAGATAATATTTCTCAAGCCAATTGGTTCTGACAGGCAGAACATTTCTTCTGAATTTATACAGAGGCAGCTCCTCTAAGTGTCTTCTGAGCAACAACCAATAAACCGTTTCCCAAGTCTGTCCAAATAGAGTTTCCCAGTGGAAGTTTTCAGTCTATTACTGTATACAGTGGATGGCATGGCAGCTTTTCCACTGAGTTCCATGAGAATCAGAGGAACAGGTTCTTAATGGGCACTGTGAATGGCTGCAGAGATCTTTCAAACATCTACCTTACAGAAGGAACAGGGAGCAAGAAGTTTTCTAGAACACAAAGAACATCCTCATACCATTTAATGAAGACTAACGACCTGTAATGGACATAATCTCAGAGAAGGCAGGTAAAAATACAAGGTTAGCAGTGCTCACTTAAATCAATTTGCAACTGACCGCTTAATAGCTTGGGCACTGACTTACAGGAAAAGCGCTAGGAAAGATTTCAAGAAACGGCCTGCTTCATCTTCCAGACCCAGCTCTTTTTGACTGCCTACAAAAAACAAATACATTTTTAAAATAAAACAGCCTGAATCACCCATTACACTAACACAGTGGGTGGTTAGTGTATAAAGAAAACTGATGAGAGAAAGGACGGGTTATCTCATCTGCACAACTTTCACTAGAAGACTACAATCAACCAGTAATGCTCTGCAACTCTGACAATGACACAATCAAGAAATGGAAATCTGACATTTTTTTTTCCTAGAAATTTAATTTGGTTTTGGTTAACAGTATTCAACAGAGATGCCTAACAAACAATTGCATAGAACCTCATCTGATATATAATTAATCATAGACAAAGAGCACTAAGTAGAATATTCTAAAAAAACTCCTAAGTCATGATTTTTACGACTTACGATTAAGAAAAAAAAAATCATGTATCAGAGACAATTTATGCTTTAGAAACAAAAGCATCTAACAGAGTCCCCCAAATGGGAATTTTCCACAATATGCATCCTCTAAAACATGCCTTGATATCTGGCATACAATCAGCCTGACATCCTGTACAGCACTAACAGATCATATTCTGCAAATGCTGTTTTTAAAATCCATTTATGCATTTATGCAGTAAGATTAACCAAACTTGTAAAAAAGAGCTTTAAAATAGTACAAGCATCTTAATCTGGTTTGTTCCTAGCAAGATTCCTGGTCATTTACTTTGAATACAAAATTTTATACATCCCAATTATTTTATTCAGAATTAAACATTTTCATCTTAATTCAAACCTCTGCACTCAACATGTAATAATTTCTTTGTACCCTACATGCTTTTCTTCACCCATCCAGAACAGCTAAATAAATCAAATTCATGACATTAAAAAACCCAAAAAAATTTACAGTAAAAACCCCCATTAGGCTCCCACTGGTCAGATTCTAGTCAGCTATATTCCAGCCCACATAGATCATCCATCTCCCCTTCACCAGCTTGGTGTCAGCACAACCCAGCCAGCTCCGGGCACGGCTATGCTCTCATCCCATCTAATGCAACCTGACCAATATACAATCTCAGACAAAATAAATCATTACTGTTTGCAAAGCCAAAGGAAGTCAGACTGCTTGCCAGACTGTAACGCTTAGCTCCAGACTTCCTCAGTGTGGCTACTTTCACTTCACAACAGAAACGAATACAAAACTGTTCCCCCTCAGTGAGACATCTTCCTCAAACTAAAGAGCTTCCACTCTGCAAGAAAGCATGCTCCGTACAACACCAGCCATTTCATGCTGGTATGTATCCCGTTTTGGAAATGAGCAAGGCACAAGGCTGTATGTTTACTATTAAAACAGACTATTAAGGCAAAAATAAGGGATGGAACACATTTTTTATGAAATATTTAAACAATTAACTGCAAAGGGGAAAAAAATACAAAAAAAGTAACTCTGAAATAGTTATCAAGGACAACTGTGATTGCAGACACTAAGTAACCCATGATCTGATCATTCCAAATGACAAACAACAACCACATAAAGCTCTGATATTAGCAGCACAGGTCAAAACTGGAAATTTCAACTTTTACCAGAATTCCTGTTACTAATTTATAACAAATGCCAGCACCAGGTTTCACACATGGTCAGTCATCAGCAATGGTCAAGAAAGTGGGCATGCTCCAAAGACTAAAATGCTGTACTGACAATCAGGGTATGTCCATCTTCTTCCTGATGTTGCCCTTAGCTTACAAAAATAAGTAATTCTGCCTCTGTTTCATCATCTATAATGTTGAGGGAAGGATTTCTGGTAAAGCTGTTCTGGGAAATCATATACATTGTACCTTCTGACAGAAAATATGTCAATTTTCCTCCCAGTTTTCTGACTGATATCAGGAAATTTTAAATATCCACTTAAGGTCTCATATATATATTGCGGGTGAGGGGGGAAATAATCACAATTTCCTAGGGTAAAGTTCAAGAGCATTTTGAGCTGCCAGAAAGTTTTTATTTTCTTACATTTAGGAATATGCTCCCATACAGCTTAATAAACTTTCCATTTTTAAAGAAAAAAAGTATCCCCATGTTTTCTGTTTATTTAGCAAAAGAGGTTAAGATGTATTCAGCACCCCATTACCATAACAACAATTTAATAATATCTTTTCCATAGGGAAAGGATTTTGGAAAGCTGTTTTGTTTAATTCCTTCTCTTATAACCAACCTCAAGTTACTGCAGGCTTTCACAAAACAGCTTTAGGCAAAGGGCAAAATGAAGAAATCCTTCTCTTCAGTCAACTCCTTTAACTGTGCCTGATGTTCACTTAACAGGCTTGCTCAATTAAATCCGCACCACAGCTCTCTACCTTGTCAGTAATACCAACTTTACTCTTACCGCACTCCCATCCTGCTTCTCCTCTTCTCTGCTAACAATTTCTCCCACTGTGGAGTTCATTAATCACCCCAAACTGCTCCTACACATGCAACAGATTCTTCACAAAGTGGCTTAGCAAGATGCTCTCCCTGCACCGAAGCCCTGGCCAGCGAGGAACAGTCCTGCTCAGTCACCTCCAGCCAGTGCTGGGCTCCCTTCAGCTGCTGTCCCACGCTTAGTGCCAGCCCGAGCCAACACTCCCTGTGACATCAGCTGGCAGAAGTGGTAAGAAAAAGGTCTGAACTGTGAGGGCTGGGAGAAGGGTAGCTTCCTCTGCTGCAAAGTACAAGGAAATGGTGACTGCTTCTCTGACAGCAGCAGGGAAGAGAAGAAATTGTTGTTTTCTTAATAAAGAGGATCTTAAATAAGTTGACTCTGTTAAGTAAAGTCACCTGTGTGACTCTGCTGACTGGCAAGGTCAGGGGGATCCAGAAGTAACCACGGTCAAGAAGTCAGTGATCAAACTGAAGTAAAAAATGCAATTATTTATTTAAATGACCACTAAAAGGGTTATCTTAGAGAAAGACGGGAACTGAGATTTAAAGCACCTGTCTCTGCATTAGCTCCTGCTTTTACTTAAAAAGTTACCTTAAAAATTAACATTTAAATGTCAAGGCTCTCTACGTCATTGCAGCACTCTATAAACAAAAGTAGTTTAAAAAAGAAAAAAACATAGAGAAAAAAACATACAACTTCTTTTCTTATTATTAATAGAGAAGACAGGTGGGGGGAGGGGAGAAGCAGCACTAAAAAGAAACTCGAACTTATGTTTTTAAATGCTAACTTTCATAATCATGTCACATATATCCAAATATCACCATATATTTATCAGGAATTCTGTTAATCACAGCTGGAGCTTACAGCATGAGAGATGCTGTGCACATGCTTACAAAAAGGTTGCAAACTCATCCGTTCAGGAACAAATTTACAGCAAGAAGCATGTTGACACAAGTAGAAGAAGTTGTATTTCAAGTATTTCACAGTAATTATTAAAAACAAAACTCAACCAACTCACTGTGTGTCTCAGTTCTACGTTGGAATTCACTGTCCCCAAAAAACATGTAACCTAGTTTGCACACTGAGCAGTTTAACAGGCTTCCTGAACGGAGTTCCCATTAACTGACACAGGAGACGAAATGCCCAAGCGCACTGAAGATCCTGTTACATGGGTTATAGTTCTAAGAAACACCCAACAATGCTGATAATAGGTGGGGAAAAGAGGAATCTGTAGCTTCAACGTCTGAAATAATGATTGGTATTGTCTCATACAATGGGTATTTCATAAATGGGAAAGATAATCCTCCTCCACAAGAGGAAGTGTTTACATCAATGCTTCTATACAAAAAAATATGGCACCACCATTCTAATACCATGGTCAGAAGGCCATTAAACAAGTATGAAGATGACAAGACAGGGTAGGGCTTGCCTACATGGGTCAGTCACACAGCAGGCATGTACCAAGGAAACTTCTCATATGCATATACCTTATGCTAAAATGAGTATTTGCATGGTCCAATATTTTTCAGTAGCCAAAGCATTACACTAGTGTAGTAGGTCCTCCATTATATTTACGCTTCTTAATTACCATGTTAATTACTATGTCTTAAAATTTCTCTATGTTTTTTATATCAAATATTACAATATTTATGCTTTCAGTTTTGACTGGAAAATAGTTTGGATCTTTTCATTTACTCTTCAGCTGAAACTTTAAACATGCGATCAAAGTGCATGTGGTTGGAAGGGGAAGAAGCCACTACTGCAGGTGAAAAACAAAAGGCAAAGAATAAATCTTGCCCTCCACCAGCATGATAGAAGGGTCGAGAGGAGAACACAAGAGGTTCTGCTCCATCTCTGTGTTCTCCAGACTCTGTAAGCCAAAGAGGTCCCACCACTCTTCAGATAGGCGCTGAACTAGAATAAGCAACTGAGAAAACCATAAAGTTTGATCTTTTAAGGCAACCCCTCTGCTTAACACCGAGCGCCCTCGCTCCCGGCAGCAATCACACGCACCCAGGCTGCGGCAGGGCTGGTGCCTCCTCCTCCCGTAGCTGCGGAGCAGCAGGAGGAAGCAGTCCCCTGCTGCGCTCACGGACAACGGCCTCCTAGCAGATGCGGCCGGCAGGAGCCAGATAAGGCGGGTGCTGTGCGACACCCCGTCCTGCTGCCTGCCGCTGCCCCACCGTGCCGGTTCCCTTCAGGGCAGGGAAGGAAAGTTTCCTGGATCCTACTCCTGTTGCAGTAGGTGGGTGCGGAGCTGCTGGCCCTTCTTCCTCTCCTGTGCCCTGGTGTTTCACCTGCAGCAGCAGCAGCACCCTGGGCCTGCTCCCACCACCCCTGCTACAGCTCTGTTCCCACAAGCAGCTTTCACTGCTCTTGAACCTAACAGCATGATTCCTCATATGCATAAAATCGCTGAAATGCTCAAATGGTTCACGGGACCAGAGTCATATGCTGTAGTTATAATGCACTCTGAGACTGCAAGGAAAAAAACCCAGCGGGGTGGAGGGGAGGGTGGGAGGGAGGTGGTGGTGGCAGCATTTGTACCACAAAATAGCTCTGTAATGCCAAAAAACCCTTCCCAGCCTTAGGCAATCAGAACTGCTACATGCAGCACCTGCTGTGCTCCAGGTGGATAGAGGAGCACCATCTTTTTATCACATACACTGAGCATACAGATAAATCTTAAGGAGACTTGATTTTTAAAGGCTGATTGAAACACGTGATTAACACCTTGAAGCCATGTATTTATAGAAGCATTACTGAAAGCAAGAATCCAGCAGCTGACAGAAATGCACTGTTATGTCAAAACCATAAAATACAATTTAAATTTACCTGTGATTGGCTAGGTGTTTACACCTACTGAAATAAAAACAGCCACTCCAGAAAAATAGTGGTAGAAAGTTATTATCAGTATATTAAGTGTTACACAAGACAAGTTGTCTGTGCCAGACTGCCGTCTGACAGGAAGATAGTGCATTTAGACAACTAAAGAGCTGATTTATGGCTCATTTACATTACAAAGGTTTTCCAGCACAAGGACAATTCTCTCCCTCCTCCCCACATTCCTAACCAGTTCTCTGCTCTCCTTGGGATTTTCTCTCACATAAATCAACAAGACAAATCCCACAAACCTCAATGGACTAGCATGGGAGACTTAAGAGTTTAGCTAACATACATGCTTAAATTTCTGATGATCCTAGGCAACACTCCCCGCCCAGACTACAGAATAGGACAAAAAAACCCCACTGCAAGCCTACACTTAGAACACACCTCCCCATGATCAGATTGGCAGGAGGAGGGTTGGGAGAAATCCTTTCCAAACCCAGCCTGGAAGCTGGATTAATGCTGAGGACCAGCCTGGCACACCAGGGGGAACCTAATGCCATCCGGAATATCCACACAGCCTCTTACCCTGCCCAAAGCCCTAGGAAAGAGGAAAAAAGCTTCATTTCGTGGGAGAGACGGCAGTGGAGAGCCCGAAGTCCACAGGCATGCAGCAGAAACTGCAGAATGTGCAACTAACAGCTCAAATTCAGCACAAGCATGAAGCATACCCATGCAGGATCCACCGCACTTCTGCTACCGACAGAACTCCCTTAAGTTAGCTATGTAAGGCTTTCCAATCCCTTGGACAGAGGGGGGAAAAAACTGCCTCTTTCCAAAAGCACATTCCTGAAGGTATAATTTATCTTTCCCTTGAGACGTGCAGCACTCTTACCAGAAACAGAACATGCCACCAGCCAAACCAACAACCCAATGTAGCATGGCACATGCCAGAAACAGGCATAAGTGTGGAATCACTGCAGCAGACACAAGGCAAGCAACTTCAGCTGTTGGGCCAGAAACACCAGCAACCCTCCCTGACGAGGCTTATCTAGCTTCTTATCAACATGGGTTTTCTTCAGTGCAGCAAACTCTGACATATCTCACGATGCTGATTCTTCTCCTCAAAATACTGTACACCACATGCCCTACTACTATACGGTACAAAGCACCAGAAAGCTGACCACGACTGCTGCCACAAGGTGGTTAAGACAGTTGGGATTTCTCAGAGCACAAGCAAGAGAAAATTAACAGCACCACCAGAAAGTCAGTACCATTAGGCATCTCTTCAGGTGTGTGCTTCCCTGTCACTTAAACAAAACTCTGGCTGCTTTTATAAGGGACCTTCATGCTACAGCAGCTCCTTGATGGTAGCTCTGCCATCCATAAGAGGTGTGGCAAAACCAGAAGACTGAGTGGGACCACCTCTTTTAATAGCATCTTATGCAGCATTGCTTTAAAATTGACTGTGGAACCACACATCCACCACCAATTATTAATGCTGAAGTTCCACAAGTGTTTAAGATAGGTTTAATTTTAAAACAGTTTGTTGGGATTAAGCAGAATTTTATGCAGTAGGTCCTAAAAGCAGAAGATATATCTGGGAGGCTGAAGGGAGTACACCACACACTACAGAAACACAGCCTAATTTAAAAGGGTAATTATATTAGTTTCCTACAGACAACAGTAAAAAGTCTGTATCTCACCTATCCAGAAAACCATCTTATGAAGGCTCCAAATTTTATAGCCTTTAGGATACAATGTCTTTAAATCCTTCCAAGAGCAAAAAGGTAGATGGCATGGCCCACAGAGAGCCTCCAGCACACCCCTCATGCCTGGCATACACAGCTGCAGGCCACGGGGAAGAAGAGGAAGACAAAATACATTACAACTATGGTAATAGCAACTCTTATCAAAATTGCACAGACTCCTACATCAAAAGGCCTATCATGTAACTATTTATGTTCTAAATGGAGGCTAAGTAAGTTCCTTTTTTTGCATTTTCTTTTTAAAGGCTGATAAGAGACACTCAAATGTCCCTTTGGGAAAAGCAAATATAAGGTCATTGTATGCTTGCTGCCTAACAAGCCAGCTTATACATATCTTGCAAGGTCATCAGTGAAAATTCTGAAATTGCTGGTGTGACACTGCATGTTTGAAAAGTAAATAAACAGAAACTCTTTTCTCCATATATTCTGTGATGTAGTCCTCAAAGAAATCAAGAACATCATGAAACTCTGCCTTTCTTCTCTTTCCTAAAAAAAGCCTCTTTATACAGAGCCCACACTGTTAACCAGTCTCACTTCACATGCAGAGGGAAGTGAATGGGTGAGGAGATTAACCATGCTTCCCGTCTTATGCAAGCTTTGTATCTCCATAAATAGCATTTTTGGTACTGGAAAATTTTGTAAAACCCTGAAGAAAGCCTCCGGGCCCCATTAAATACTTCCACTAACTCTGTTATCCAATAACAAAATTCTTCTTCAATCCTAAATGACTCCATACTCTTGAGGATAAAAGCACTGGAAAGAACCGAAGCTGCAGAAACCACTGCCTGGTTTATGCTTCCCAGAGGAAGCACTCACACTGAGAATAATTCAGTGATTCACAGGCTAAGTAGAGGACAGTAATTCATGCTCTTCTGCTGACTCTCATCCTGTAACACAGAATTACAAGACTACTCATCTCAAAACCTCACAGTTCAGAGAGCTACAGCAATGTGAGATGAGGACACAGTTCCCAAGACAAACAGCTGTTCAACGTAACTTTTCCCTTTATCAGAGAAAGTAGGTTCAATTTCCACCCCCAACTCTCATTCTCCAGGTTTACACCCATCATAAAAAGAAAAATTTCCTTCTTCTTATATATATATATACACACACACACCCCCCAGTAAGTTTCTGAGCAATGAACAGCAAGTGTGTCTCAAGCTTCTGAAGGACCAAACCAATGTCCCAAAGCTCTACTCAAAAGCTCCTTGTGCTGCTCTCTCTGAAATTCTAAACATTCTTCAACATCTGAAAACTACAATGATTGCAAAGGACAGCTGAAATGCTAACCTACACAGCAGCAGGCTGCAAGTCTGCTAAAAACATTGAAACCTCTCAATTTTAAGTAACTAAGGCAAATCACAATACAGTATGTTTCAGAAAGTATTTAATGGGTTCTCTCAGCATCCAACATAGCAAATCAATTATCCTGCACATACACCCCTATATAACAGAGCAAATAGTAACAATTGCACCCCATAAATCTAAAGTAGTGGTATCTTTAGCCTTTTCTTAGAAAATAAAATCAGGCACACATGTTATTGGTCAAAACAATGTGAATAAAATGCAGTACTGTGTTTTAGTTTCAATAACAGGATTATGAAGTAATGTTTATATGTCTGGAAGCAGAGCTAAGAAATTTCCATTATACAGATGAGCTGAAATGATGTATTATTTCCTAGAGCCATTTAAAAAAACTTAACCATCTCCAGGATCTTGGCTTGACTATTCTTCACGCCCAAGATAAACCTCCACAATGGTTTGTTTTAAAAACAATGTGTGGAAACTTTTCCTTCTGAAAGCAAGAAATAAATTATGGGTGCTACAGGAAACCTGAATAAACATCAACACTTTGGCTCAGCAGAGCAAGAACAATTGCAAGGAGATTATTGCTAGAGAAATAGTGATCTGAGGAGCATGCAGCATTTGAAGCCTATTACATGGATACCGTAAGCCTGGCCAACAAGGAAAGTGCCTAACAGAAAAACCTACGACGAAGTCTCACATACAGTAGATGCCCTCAGGAAAGTATGCCTGTGCATATATTCCTTTATCTGGGTTTCCCTCCTTCCTAGCCATCACCAATACTCTCTCTCTCAACATATTCCCTCTGGGCTTGCTGCATTTTTCTCATTTCATCATCTTTCTATGCCTTAGCATCTACAGGAATAAAAAATATGAGGCATACAAACACTGAATATGGGAATAAACCAGAGCAAAGCCAGGAAAATTCCAAATTAGATGTTTATAAACCTATTAGTTTGTAATATGTAGAAGACTGACTAAAGGAGTGACCACAGTGTGTCAGACCAAGGGCTCGTGCATCCTGCCTCCAGCAGCAGCCAAGAGCAAGGACCAGGGAAAGACCATAACAATATGACAAGTATATATATGACTCCATAACAATATGACAAGTATATATGACTCCTTCTACAGCTAAGTTTTCCAGACTTCAGCTGTTTGCAGCTCTGCAGCTACGTATTAATGAAGCCTATCTTCGTGGGTTGTGAACATTTCAAAGGAGAGATAAGGTTAGGTCGTAAGCCACTAATGTGATTGGAATGCTGTATACCATTTGTTGTATGGTCTGGTTTACTTATTTTTAGGTATTAAAAAATAATTAGGCGAAGAAAAAAGCTGTGAATTAGAGCCTGGTAAAAAGTAAATGATAACTGTACTAAACACATGTATCTTTGTAAATCTTGGGTTTAATGTACAAACCTTAATCTGCATGAATGTAAATTTAGGTATCTAAGACAAGAATCTAAATTAAAAAAGAACATGCTGTAGATCCCTTTATTTCCCTTAAATATTCACATCACAAGGCAACACAAGGTGAACACCAGGATGAACAACTGGCTTCGGCTTCTGACAGAGTTACAGCAGTCTGCGGCTAAAGGGAGTCTCTGCCTACTCGTATGGGCTTTGGAGCATGTCACAGGCATTTATGTAGGTTTTCTAAAGAATGATGCCAACAAGACCAATGTAAATCCAATAAACACAAAAGTACTCAAATCCCAGTGAGAATATTTTCCCTAATAGAAGCACTCAGAAATCTGGTTCAGTGATGACTGAAAAAAAGAGACCAAGAACTCAAATTTGTAATTTCCCTGGAAACTATTAAAAAAACAAAACAAAACAAAAAAAGCATTCAATGTAAGTATCAGTTTTGCAGTTAATCTATGTATCTGTGTATAACATTCTTCAGATTAAGGTCACCATAAGGTGGAGACATAACTATTAATACAATTAATGTAGGCATCTTGGTTGACTTGTTGAAAAGTTACTATTTTTCAAATAAAGCACTACTTACTGGTCGTTCTCTGCTAAGACATAGTAGAGAGCTAGTTGACATAGATCATATGAAGCAAAGGGAATGCTGAGTAACTCACAGTGAGGAAGGTCAAGAGACACAGAAAACTTGAAACTAAGAGCCCCTTTTGCCATTCTTTCAGAAAGCTGTTCAAACTCTTCCCTTACAAGTTCTCATCTCCTAGAACTTCTTGTGCAGATATGTCCAGTATCTCAAAAAAGCACATGCAAAAGCAATTCCAGTTTCAAGCTGTACATTCAGTGTTCCAGACTACCAATTTATATTCAAGGCAATTCTTTCCATGTGACATATGTCACTCATTTTGGTAATTTATTTTTAAATTAAGTTATAATTTTAATAGCTGTTCATTTCACAAGGGTTAATAACTCTGAACTTGTCCCTACACAATGGGCAGGGGAAAACAAAGAGGTTCTCCATTCTGTAAGGAGAGGGAAGATTAAAGAACAGGCAGAGGGAAATGGCAAATTGTACCAGGGTTCAAGGGCATATGATCACAGGAAAAAGCTCCAGATGTCACAGTGAAGTCAGGGACCCAGTACACATAGATGTGTCACTGTACACCTATCCTACACTGTACCATTTATTTTTGAACTTGCTGGATATGAGGACAGACTTCACAGCAAGAGGAGACAGCTCTTTGCAAGAGCTAGGGTAATACTAGTCTGTTTGGGAGCTAGTGGCACAGAAGTCAGCAGAAGAGCCTAAAAACAAGGTCTGAAGAATTAAGTAAGGAAAACTTAAACACACAGAATAGTCTTTAAGTAGGAGTAGCAGTCTTAAATAAGGACTTATTGCATAAGAGAAATTTATGCTTGCTTGTTACTCTCATACTTTTACTTCTTGCCTGTTAAACTCCCACAAGCTGTAACATCTTATCTGCATAAGGAATCTAAATCAGTCTTTAAAAAGTTATGTGGAGATTTCTATTTTGTTAGAAAAGTTATTTGCTTCATTTCTTGCCAACCCAGGGAAAAATAAGACCTTCACCACAGAGCTCAGTACGTAAAGCAGCATTTGATAAGAAGCAAAAAATGGATGGTCAGGGTTTACTTACTTACCGACGGCTTAACTTGCCATAGGGAGGGGGAAAGCAGAGCCCTTTCCCCCACTCTCCTGACATGGAGCGCAGCTTCCCCTCCTGCTGACAAAAACTCTAACCCATTTCCCATTCTCTTCCCTAGGTAAGCAATAGTCTTCTCCCATAAACATCTGATCGTAGACAAAAATAACAAGGTTCAGGCAAGAGGGTAAGGGAGAGAGTACTTAAAAGAATGTTTACTATACATAAATTCAGATTTTGTAAATATTATCTTAGGCTTACAAAACATAGCAGCAATAAGGGAAAGAAAAAAACAGTAATGGAAGTAGAGGTGTTGGGGAACCAGCTGAGGTTGTTCCTAGCTTAGTAAGTATGAGCCCAAGCTATCAGGAAAAGCAGGGTGTCTGATATAGCACACAGAACAGTATGAAGGTGAAAACTTATTAAACTTGGATGCTTTAATTCCAGGATAGAACAGGTGTCTACAGATTCTAAGATACAAAACCACAAATTTGTCAGCAACAGCAAAACATGCACCTGATGAAATTATCTGTGTCTCAGTATCAGGCACCTAAGCTGGGAACTCTGGTCTGCATCAAGTCAAAAGCTAAATTGTTAGAACTGCCTTAGTACTAAAGGCAGTGTATAAGCAATCTATTATTTCCAGGTACTCATATGACATTTATATGGCTCATCATGTAGAGCATTCACACCATTCATCTGCAAGGTGCTGCGATGCCTGTTTACTAGAGGAAGCATGATGGACTTCAGATGTTAGACTAAAATCAAGGACATGTCGATTTAGTCCTGCTTCTGTCCCTGACTGCACACACAGACAATGTACAGGAAGGTAAGCTGGGCATATACCACCTTCTGACCTATTTTAGCTTCTATTAAAACATGCCTTGATGATCTGCAAGAACAATCTTGTAGAAATCATATGTGTTTGCTTAGAGTGGGAATTTAATTTAAGGGCCTGCAACCTACCTGAATAAAAAGTGGAAAGAGCCAAACGACTTCCCAAAAGTTACATAGCAGATAAGTGCTAGAACTAAGAACTGATTTCAGGTCGTTCTGACCCTTGCCTAATGTCCTACACCCATACAAGACACACTGCCCCTGTGAATTTTTAAAAGGGAACAGCCATAGATGACACAGGAAAGCTGTAAAAAATGAAATACACATCAAAGACTTTGCTGAAAACCTCTTGAGGCTATCTGTTTAGGAGACAGCATTTAGAAAGGACAAAAAGCATTCTTTTCAAAACTGAAGCATCTTACTCGGACATGTCTCTCAAAGCCTCAGTCTTCCTTAACAAGAAATTACTTGTTCCTTAACACAATCTCTTTAGAAACTTCTGCTTTCTTCTTCTTGATACCTTGATCTAGTACAGAGTGGAAAGAATATATGCTTTTCCTCCTCAATGGTGCAGAAAGTATCTTTGAGTCAGAAGATGCTTTTTACACTGATTTCCTCCCCCTCCTACCCTTCTGAGAGTGAGCAAGCTTTGGTTCTTCAACAGAGCTCAGAGATGATTACACATTTGCTAAACTAACAAGGACAAGTTATTAGGAAATCAGCATCACTTATTTCTTAAAAATACACCAATCATGTATTCCAAATGATAAAAATGATTGAAAGAACACTGCTTTTATTTATAAAGATGATAGATTTAGGGAGCTTACCCTTTCTTAGCTGATCTTACCCTATGAGATAATATTATTTAGTCTGTAGTTTATTTGAAATCAGATAAGCTTTAGGTTTAGACATATTTATGTTTTAGATGTGCTTATTTTTATAAACACTCTTCAGGAACTGGATATTGTAAGCTCAAATGCAGTGTTATCTGCAATTGCGTACCCAAGAACAGTTTTGTGTTACAAGTAATAATAATAATTCAAGTTTATCTCCACTACCCAAAAGGAAAAAAAAAATTACCACCTCAAATTAGGGATACAGCAAGGAAAGAACTTTCTGGATACATAATGCAGCATGGGTTTCATTTTTTACATACCTGAAAAATCGTAAAGCCTTGTGAAAAAGGCAGAATGAGGAGTTCAGTATTTTAATCAACATTGAAATAAACCCTGCAACCTTACCGAGCAAAATAGCCTTGTCTTCGTTCCTTCTTCTCTTCCTTGGTCTCCATTATGTACAGTCAAATGGGCAAGGTGTGCAGCCAAGCGTGATGCTTTTTTTCCCCTCAGTACCTCATATCCAGGCAGAGTCCTCTATATAGAACATTCAAAAACAGGAAGTTCATAAATCAACATGTCAACAACACCTACAAAAAACAACAGGGTTGTGGAAATGCAACTGACCCAGTGACAACACAAAGTAAAACTTTAACCATTCAGTGCTTGCCACGTGATATCCACTAGTATACAATGAGATAAACCCCAATAAATTCTCTTAGGCCAGTTTCTTCAGTAGAGGAAGAGAGATACAGCAAAGCAGGTAACCCAAAAGGCAGTAGCAAGCTTTAACACGCTGGAAGGCTTAAAGATTTTTGCAAGCTGTTAAACAGTTTATACCAAAACATCTTCCTGGTTTCATGTGTTTTAGAGACAGGAAGATAGAGAAGCTTTGGAAACATCCAGTACAAACAGTATAACCAGAAAGACACATAATGTTCACTTTATAAAAAATCTGTAAAAATATGAGGAATAAGAAGTTTTAGAACAACGCAGAGTTAAAAAAAGAGCAATTTACGTTCTTTACACAGGTTTGATTGTTGTGAACATATACACGAGTTTCTATGTTGTGAACATATAAACAAGTATACAGGAAGAAACACAATGGACCTCCTGCTCTCCATATGAACTGCAGTCACCTTGAGATAGACACAACTAGAGAAGGTTTTCTGAGAAGGCTGTGGGGTTTTTTTAATAAAAAATCAAAAAGAAGACTGGTACTACTGGCTTTTGACATGGAAATCACCTCTTTGCAAAATGCCATATTGAGGCTCCTGGAAACGAAGAGCTGGGAATTTCAGAACCGCTTGGTAATTACAGCAATTAATGATATGTCACATCAGTTGCTGTCCCACATTCCTGCCAAGCTGTTTTAGCCTCTTCCCCTTCTCCAACACACATTCAAGCTACCCTGACAGCTTGTGCACATGCACAAAATAAGTTAACTTCTTAAGAATTCTTTATCAGTATTTCAGATTAAAGATCAAATCGGAAGTTACCACTAAACATTTCAGCTTAATGGGCTGTATAACAGAGAAATAGAAGCCACATAAATTATGATTCATAGCAAAAGAACAAAAATTCCTCTGAGACCTAATCAGTTCCAATTTTCTTCCTTCGCATTAAAAGATTATAAACTACAAACTGCCAGATATCAACAGAAGAGATAATGTGGCAAAAATAGACTTACCTATTTGAAAAGCCCAAGAATACAATCACCAAGATTCTATAAGAAATACCTGCCATAATTTTCTCTCCATACTTATAAAGCACTGGTCCACAGCAATTAAAGTCCATTGCTTAAAAATGCACATTTTATTACTCATTAATTTTTAATACATCCAGCGCATCAAAAAGAATCTAGTCTCTCTGATCTTTATGCATCAGGTAGAGTCTTACAGTAATGGTCACTCTTTAAAAGGCAAATTTGCCTATGACATCTTTGGCTTTATAAAGGGAATACTGGTTTACCTGTTCAAGTTAACGCATGTGGCAGTCTTCAGCTGGACACAAAAACCTACATAACAGCAGCATACAAGCAACATCAAAATGAATTGTCCTGCTCAGATGACTGGTCTGTATGAAGATATCACAGATTTCCTGATAATTTCAGTGCATTCTTATTCTCCCTGCTGGGGCAGGTCCTTAGATCTTCAGAGAATCAAAACCAGTGGCTTTGTGAGCACTGGATTTAGAGCTACAAGAAATCTTTCAAAGCAGACAACTACAACCTCTACACCAAAGTACAAAAAGTTCAGTGAAAGAGGAACCACTCTTCCTCCTTTGCCTTCATGACACTTGGCGGCATGTGTGCAAGGACACAGGCCAGAATCAAGCTTCACATTGACTCTAAGAACTATTAAATAACCACAGAGCATCAAGATAATATTAAATCCATGATCGCCAGGATAGCAGGACCTATGGGAACAAGAAGAGGGAAGTGGGGAGAGCCCCTCTCAGTTCACTGAAACATGATCAGCTGGGATGAACGGAGGGAAGTGAGATCTGTCCTCAAGGCCTAACCCAATGCAAGAGTCAGCAGCATACTCCTTCCATTCATTCTCTTCCTCTCCCGTGATCTATCAACCCCACCCAGGGGAATAACAGCTCTGTTCCAGCATGGAGGGGGCAGATGAAGGGAGTGCTACTGCCAGGGAGCCAGGAGGACAAAAACATGCCTGCCCATAGCCCTGTTTTGCCCAGTGCCAGAGTAGCTACTCTCTGCTTCTGCAAAGAGGTGCATGAAGAGAGAGGAGATAGGGCTTAAGCCCAGACCTAACCACAGATGCTGCAGGAGGTGCAGCACCAAACCAGGAGGTCACTGCTAAGGTTTTCTGTTTGCTTTCATCCGTGATGAACAAAGCTAGCAATGACAATGTGGGGAATGGAACCTGTTCTTCCTACACCAACTAAATGCAATTCTAAGTCCTTTCACATGGTGAGAGTGAATAAATCAAGAACTTAAAAAAATATTCAGTACATATGGGCACTTGGAAAACTGTAATGTTATCCATAGACCAAGAGTAACAAAGGCATTCAGGTGCTTTGTTTTTTTTAATTTTGCTCATAAAAATGCACAGGGATCTCATACCCAGTCATCAATTAATGAAAATTTTCACAATAAAATAACTTAACATCAGGTTCCATTCTGTTGACTTACAACTTATTTAGCTCGCCTTCTTAGGAGAAACAAAGGTGGCATTCCTGGAAGGCATATTTAAGTCTGAAAATCATACTTTGAAAATACGGTACTACGAAAAGCAAACTGATTAGGAGTGTCGACTTCATAACCTGAGTTCACTTTTGTTGTTGGGAATTTTTCATGTACTAGTTGGCTTTGAGGAGGAAAAACAAAAATAAAGCCTGAAAGCTGGGAGGATCACAGCACACTGTTCAGCAACTGCTACTGGAACCTAGTATTTCTGAAAGGTCCTTGTCAATTTTCAGTTCTTTAAGCTGTACCAAGTAACAGCACGAACCCCACATTTACTTTACAGGTTGTTCACTGATGTTTTAAAGTTACATCAAAAAAAGCAAACCTACTCCACACCTTCCCCCTACCTGTCCTTTGGTATCTCCCAAGAAAGAAATCCCAGATATTCTTTATTAACTCCTTAAAATGTTATTAAGCATACATGATTAAAACGCATCTTGGTTTCCTAGTAGCTCCTTTCTGGTAGAGGCAAAGACTGAATGAGGCAGACTATTAAAAATGCACATAGTTGCGGGATATTTACATGCTGAGAGACAGACATCTTACTCATATGAGTACAGTCCAAACTCAAACAATGATGTCGTGGTTTAGACAAAGCTGATTTTCAGGCTCAGTTTTACCCTTTTTACCCCGAAACAGAAACAGACAGTGAAAAGTTTATGCTACATGTCAACAGCAGTGCTAATTCTTTTATTAAGCAATTTCAAGAGGAAGGATATTCCTGATAGACAAACCAGGCATTTAAGTATCCTATTAAAAATTTGCCACTCTCCAAATTTAGCCTATGTCAGCACCCAATAATTTTATGAAGAACAAAATATATAAAAATACACTGTGCTTTTTTCTTGTTAGTCATACTGCTCTGGATTTTTTCATTTATGTTAGCATATTTTCCGATACCTGCTTTGTCTTTTAGGTTTAGCTGCCAGGGAGTTTTGGGGATGTTACTGGGAATTTGTAATGAACAAACAAAAAAAAGGAACAGACTGAACTCCTGACTATGGCAAGTACACTGCAAGTGCCACCATGCTCCCAAGACCTCCAGAAATGCTGCTTCCAGCCGACGTTGCAGGACAGCAGCCTCCTGTCATGGTACATTCACAGCAGCACAAGAGGAAGATGCTCTAAGTGTGATAAACAAAGGGGAAGGGAACTGTACTTTTGAAGGGGAACATTAAAAATAAATAAATATGTGAATAAAACATCCTAAGTCCTTTGAAGACTTTGATAAATTTATCATATTTTTTTATTATATTTTCTCTCTTTTCCCTCCCTTCTCAGGCATGAAGAATAATATGCCTTGCTACTTGCAGTTTAAGTAGTTTACATTTTCATTAGACAATAAAAGAACCTGCTTGCTATGCTCAGGGCTAAGCAGCCAGCAAAATAAAGCATCAGCTATCAATCCTCCAATTTTGAGCATTACCTTCCAAAACCGTGCACATGAACAACAGCACTAGCAACACAGAAGCCAATGGAGTATCTGATTATTTTTAGAACATTCAGTGGACTCGATAGCTTGTCTCTGGCCATCTGTACCCACTGCAAGTCCTGGAAAGATATACAGAGATAAACGCCCCCCCCCCCCAAGATAGTGCAATTCTCTAAATGTATTTTCACAGCCCTGTAGAGTCAGTCTCTCTCAACCTTTCATGAGGTAGGAAAATGCTGTAATTCCCTACAACTGAACTATATGAAGTATCCCCACACACTCAAATGAGAGCAGAAGAGCAACATGTGAAAGTATCCTCTCATTAGCTTTAATCTCAGCAGCAATGAGAACAAAAGAGGAGACTACTTTGATTGCTTTCTGTGTAAAATTCAAACTGAAGCTTTGGGGACCAGTAGCACAGTCTCACCTCTGCAGGCATATGCATAAAAATTAAAGCTCATAGCCACAAAAGGTAATAAAAAGCCTAACTCTTCTGAGGGTCTAGGTTTAAATGGCTCTCTCAACTCCTTCAGCAAATATGTAAAAAAGCAATGAACTGACGTTAGGCAAACCAAGTCAAGGGTAGCATCCTGTACCTTAGCAGGGGACCCACAAGGTAAGCAATCGTACTGTGAAAAACAGTCAAGGAAGGTGAGAGGCCTATGCACAAATCTTCCACAGTTAGGAAGACGGAGCAGATTAAGGTTATCACCTGCTGTAATAGGAACATTCAAATGTTGCTACCGGTCACTTTCAGACTTGAAGCATCACTAACGATTCTACTTAAATCTGCAACTCCGCAACAGTGTCTTCTTACGACTAACAAGTCTCCTGGGTACATGTGCTGATTCTGACCCCTAAAAAGAATGCACAATGAAAGATGACAAGGGTTACACCAAGTCAATATTAGGACCAAAAACCAAAAGATATGTATGCAGTACTTTCAAGACCAATACTAAAAATGTCTATCAAGCTGGCAGAATAAAATTGTAGAATAAATCACAGATAGAGAGGAAGCATTTTCAGTGTATTAAATCTGAAACTGAACCCTTGAGGGTTGCTGCCTGCGCCTCTGGGGAGCCCAGAGCAGTGTCCAGGGCACTACAGAGATGCAAATAGATAAAAACACAAGGTTGCAGCATGAGGTCACACGCAACAGCATTAAGCATAAGGCAAGAGAAACAGGTTAACATGTAAAAGGAGTCGTGTTACAATTTGCTACTGGGGCATACAAATACATATGATTAAGCCTCACAAGCCATAACACCAATATCAACTCTAGCAGTCATTTCAACAGACATGCCATTTTTAAAAACAGGAAGATCAAAGCACATGAACGCTTCATGAGAAATGCTAAACTTTGCAGCATTTCATTAGTGCCTCACTGACTTGACTAACTAGGTTGAGTTTTACTGCTTTCATATTGTTAGGGTATTTCATACAGTGTAATAGTAAACATAAGTTTCAGAATAAACACTACAGCATCTCAAGATGAAAGGCAACAGAAATGCACAGCCAGCAAAGAGGAGATTAAGTTACAACGGTTTTAGTCTTTTATTCAGGCAGAGTGACCTAGCTAAAAGTGATACTGGAAGCTCTCAGACTGGAAGCTTTCAGAAAAGCATTAGCACAAGCCAATAAAACACAGCATAGACTAATTACATTGTTAGATTGATTAGAATGGACAAAAAACCTGAGTATGGAATTATTTTAAAACAATCACAGTTATATTACAATGAGCATATAAAGTGTAATGTTAATGCTAAAACTCTAAGAAGCTCTATAAAGAAGTTCCAGTCCATTACACATAACTGAAGGGTGCTAAACTAACCCAGGAGAGCTTCTCAACCTTGGCGAAATTGAGGCTGATGACTCAACCCTCGCTTAGGTAAATGACCCTTATTTATGCACACAACTCCACTGACCTTTGAAGTATTAAGCTTGTTGTGTTTCCTGTAACAAGGGATGCACTCTTAAAATCCCCAAATAATTAAATGCAAGAATTAAGAGACTGAAAATAAATTCGTATTTGTTCAGATTAAACACAGAACAGCATCACAATTTCTCTATCTCCAAATGGAAAGAAAGAGAGATTCGATGTGGCTACTGCACCCTGTGGTCTCCCAAGGGCAGTGAAGATAAGATCTAGAGGTAAGACAGGCAAAGGAAACAAACACCCCTGCTCTTGAGGAACTGGGTACAATGTTTAGGAGGTTATTATTCCCACTGCAGAGGTGAAGTAAGCTAACGGTCCAAGCATTTTAGTTCCCTACTAATGCAGTAAGAACAGGCTAAGCTTAGATCACCTTCCACTCACCAACTGCATCTGCAACAGCCTGTTAACAAGAACAAAGTTCAAATAAAATAAATGAGGATCAATGCAACAGAAACATTTCCAATTCAGAAACGGAACAAAAATAACAAAACTTAATTCAACTCCAATGGACTCCCCAGACAAATTATTCCTACCTTGCTTGGGAGAAGACTTGTACCCATTAACTCAGGCTGTCATGTTTCTCACAGAGTAAGTGGAAGCAACAGAACTACCAGGAATCCCACACCACCAGTGAGGGTTGTCAAGAGAGAGAAAAAATATCCAGATTTAAATCTTCCCTCATTGGCAGCTAAACATCACCAGATGCATTTTCCATAAGGAACAATGTATTTTACTGTGTAACTCAGCTGCAGTTGCTAGACAGAAACTGGTGACAGAACATAGTGTGCTTATTAACAGGTAGAGGGCTATGCCACACCAAACGTAAAAGTGCAGTGCTATTTGAAATTAGACCACTTGGGAAGATTTTAATTTTTACATCAAGGAGAACATTGCTGCAGAAGTTTAAAAGTGATTAACACCTTCATTTTCTTGTATCCCTGTTTCAATCCACCCCAGTTCAATTAAGCGTCAAGCCCAAGACTTCTGAACCCCGCAGACTTTCATGCTCACATTGTGCATAGCACAAACAGTTTAAATACCAAACCCTGCCTCTTCATGGACTCTTGACAGGAAACACGGGCCTTTGCCTACCAAATACTGTAACAGTAGGTACAAGCCAGCAGAAAAACATCAGCATTTGGATAAATAGAACTAATTCTGTAGCCACTGAAATATGAAAACCTCATATTTATTTACATACATGTAAATAAGAGGAACACCCAAGAATTTGCAGGGTGCTGGTTCCAGTTAATTGATATTCTCATGAGACCCCACTTGGGAGTATTGTGTACAGTTCTTGTGTCCTCAACACAAAAGGGACATGGAGCTGTTGGAGCAAGTCCAGAGGAGGGCCACAAGGATGATCAGGGAACTGGAGCACCTCCCATATGAAGACAGGCTGAGAAAGTTGGGGCTGTTCAGCCTGGAGAAGAGAAGGCTGCACGGAGACCTCATAGCAGCCTTCCAATATCTGAAGGGGCCTACAAGGATGCTGGGGAGGGACTCTTCATTAGGGATGGTTGTGGTAGGACAAGGAGTAATGGGTTTAAACTTAAATAGGGGAAGTTCAGGTTAGATATAAAGAAGTTCTTTACTATGAGGGTGGTGAAGCACTGGCACAGGTCGGCCAAGGAAGTGGTAAACGCTCCATCCCTGGCGGTGTCAAGCCCAGGCTGGACAGATCCTTGCGCAACATGGTCTAGCGAGGTGTCCCTGCCCATAGCAGGGGGGTTGGAACTAGATGATCTTAAGGTTCTTTCCAACCCTAACTATCTATGATTCTATTATTCCAGTAAATTTTAGCTACTTCTATTTAAAAAGCTAAGCCTTTCAAATATTCCTTATCAAGCACATTGTTTTCATATTACAGGTGAGAGACTCAGATCCAGAAGGACCTTGTGGTCATTTTGCAAAGTTAGCACAATACCACAGATCTTGCAACTGCAAGGCAAATGGCTTACCCTTTGTGCCTTTCTTTCCTGAGACACCTGGTGAATGAAATCAAGCCTGTGCTTTCACCACATACTAAAGCATTTCTATCACAGTTTACGTTGCATTTTTGAGTCAGATCCTAAACTGATGTACAGCACCACAGTTCCACCACCACAGAACAAGACAAGGATGCAGTTTACCATATCCAGAAAGGGTAAGATAGATGTCACTGTTCTTTTACCTCTCACTGGAGCATGCAGGCACACACACAAAGGACTTTTGTGTAGGTGCTTAACAGTGTTCAACACCAAGTACACCAAGTACTTGCAGTTTTTCTAAAAATAAAAATAGATGAACATTCAGCGTATCAACTAGCATTTAGACAATCCCCTTCACATTACCTTGATGATTTGGCAGTTAGCACCAGCATGTCTCTTGCTTATTAACAACTGCTAGTTTTATGATCTGTTTAGAAACATTTCAAAGAAAGCCTGCACATCTGTTTTGACAAGGTCAAAACATATGCATACAGATAACCACATCACTTCCAGAGCCAATGGGATATGGGCTCTCTGCCAGGTTTTTAAAGGACATGACCAAGACCTCCTTAGGTTCCCCTCTCTGAACCAATCAAAGGGACGGAAGCAGCGAATACAAAGTCACTCCATCCTCACCACTCCTACGCAGCAGTGGATTACAAGCAAGCCAGGTAGGAAACAAAACTAGGCCACTGCTTCATACCACCTCCATGCCAGTTGAGCAACCAGAACTGTCCTATGTCCCATACGCAGAATGATGTTAAGGGCCATTGGATCCAGTGTCACATATCCCAGGCCTGGCTATACATCAGAGTTGCTTCTATGAATTGGGCTCAAGCGGGATTTGCACTGCTGAAACAGCAGCACTACTGCAGACAGATGCACAGCAATGTCCTTTAGGGATCAAACGTCCTTTGGCCAGCCAAAGTGCCAAGCCAAAGAAACTGCTTTTGCTCACCTCTCTAAGGCTGTTAAAATAGGTTAAAATGCAACAAGCAGCTGCCAGTTCTAAGTATTACGGTCTTTTGCCCTTCTCCCTTTTACCTGCTTCAGCTGTTTGCTACCATTCCTGCACCCAAAATCACAGTACAAATTACTTGCATGAGAGTCAGCAGAAACAGTTCTGTATCTGTGGTTCAAGTTTATATGCTGCCATGCCAGCTCACATCCACTTCTAGCAAGCTTTGCTGCACACAGCTGAACTGTAAGCACACCCTACCTCCAACCCCGAAGGCAGACTTGCAGCAGAAGGCTTGGGCAGACAACCACTGATTCAACTCCTTGAGCAGTGACTTCATTTGGTGGGCCTCAGCAACTGCACACTTTGAAAGATGAGCACTGCTGAGAGCTACAGCCAGTGTTCATGACATGAGAAACACACCATGAAAGACAAATGCATGTTCTCAGCTTCGCAGCAAACTTGCTCTCTCACTTCTCAGCTCTTTTCTCACCAACCCAATAAAGGTATTGATATCAGTGGAAAACAGAGGTAGAGCAGAAAGAGTCAGATATTTGAAGAGTCACTTAAACTACAAAGACAAAGCTTGATGCTCAGCACAAATACTTGTATCATAAGTCACAGGTACTGTAAATCACCTTCTACTTGCAATTTGTTTAGGCCCCGAAATGCTTAAGCATAAAGTTAGGTTTATATTTGTAAATATCCCCACTGTACTTAGTGAGCCTTGGTTAACATGTTCTCAATGCTTTACAGACGAAGGCCAGGCAACAAGAAAGTGTTAAAATATAAATAATCCCATCGATTTAATAAGAAGTTCTAGAACTGGTCACTGGTTTTTAGGTCAAGGACATTTCCAACAATATTCATAACCATGCTGTGAAAATTGCTGGAAACTTTTCTTTACAATGTACCCATAATTTTCAAGTTTTTTCGAAAAGCCCCTCAAATTAACAGCCCACTGACACTACACTGTGAAAGATTAACATTTAAAGACTATCATTAAAACACTTCCTAACTTTACAAAGGAACTCAAGACCTTCTTGAAGGTAAAATTATAATTTTCAAGTTTCAGCTCAACATCCCCTTTTTAATTGACCCCAACTCATGCAAATTCCAGGCCATGGCTTTTTCTCGGTCACCTACTTGCCAACTGAGAAGCAAAGCAGCCAAGGAAGGGGGTAGAAAGGAGTCTCACAGTAATGCAATGCAAATGTTTTCCTATCTGTAACACTGTTAACAGAACCAAAATGCCAGGTTACCATAGCAACCTTCACTGTGTCACACTGCATACACTGTACATTAGGTAACATACTGAACAGTTCAATTTTAACAGAAAATCCTGGAAGTTTGTAACATACAAAATCAACATCGTAAACCTCCACTGTTTGTTTTTCAATTCCTCAACCCGCAACATTTATTGCATTACAGTCTGTTAAGTATGACCTGGTATTATACCAGCGCAGGCAGCTTCACAAGTGCTCAGATGCCAGCAGCATTTGGTGCATTAAAATTACAATAACCAAAAGTAAATTGTACCCTCTACTCACTAAAACAGGCTTCAGACTATGCAAGAGCTGCAATGTTTCTAATTATTTCCTTCCTCCTTTCAAAATTCCTTTAGGTATTGTGTAACTGAGAATGATTTAGTTCACTTGCTTCCTAAAACATCCTTAAAATCTTTATTATCTTTCCATTTTCTCTTCCTCCATCTCCAGATGGCTGTACAACACTACATGAAGTTTGTGGCCTTATACTGAGTTACCTTGCACAGTAATACAAATCAAAAACTCCCCTCTCATACAGAATTCCCCTTGCTATATACCATAGCAGAGTCACATTTACCTACCTAATTAAGACAGTCTCTCTGAATAGCTGCTTGCTTCTTTCCAGAAACAGAAAAATAAGTTTTCTCTACTTTTCTGTGTTCTAACCATTTGAGCACAGCAAGTGTCTGCTCCAAGTTATACAGGTAAATAACGTCAGCAGCCTATTTCTGTGTAAGCAGAAAAGACAGAATAATGGAATGGTTCATACAAAACAGCTATATACTACCCTTTTTTCAGCATATTTAATCTGAACTTTATTTGCTTAACTGTTTCTAAAAAAAAAAAAACAAAGAAACCAAAAACAAATGCTTGAATTAAGGTTCAGTACTGATGCATTAAAAAATTAAAAAAAAGTGTAGAAATCTTCTGGTAAAACAACAGTAGTATTTATTTTATTTTCAGATTACACAAGTATTTTAAACATTATTACTGAACCAAAGTGCTCTTGTTGAACAAAATAGGCTGATCTTGAAAATTGCTGCAATTCAATGATCTTACACTTGACAGTACTGACACAGTAACTCAGCATTTCTGAAGGTAGATATTTCCTTTTTCGGGGAGGGGGGAGCCACAAGAAACAAACAAAGCAACAACAAAAACCACTCACAAGTTGACCTAATTTTACAAATAGGTTACATTCCTCCAGCGCTGCATTCTCATGGAAGCCATCTCAGCCACATCGCCAGGTACTGCAACATCACTGAGCTCTCTACTCATGTACCAAGCATGGTCAGAGGGACGATGCACTTACACTTGTTATGCTTGTAACACCTAAGCACACAGTGGCAGAATTGGGGTCCAAAGATGAAAGCTGCTAACTTTCCATTCACCAAAAGTTACACTTGTCCTCGCTGGTAACGGCAAGTATTTCAGATCACCCAATATGTGTCAAAGAAAATCTTGTCTTCACTTGTTTACTACTAGATCACAGTAATTGCTTTGCCTTTCCTCAAGTTGAAACCAGCCAAGTTTTGGGTTTTTTTCTAGTCCGTGTTAAAGTCTCCTTTTTTTTTTGAGGGGCTGTAGTGCTTCCAGTTTTGGTGTTAAAATTTGGCAGAGAGCAATTCAGACCTTTTCACAGTTGCTCCAAAAATCTGTCCAAACTGGGTAGAGACCTACACCTTTAAGAAAACAGGAAAAGCAGCTTACGTCTACCTCATCTGGGTGCATTAGTGATCTGTAGTTAAAAAAGACTGATGCATTACCCGTGGAAAGCATATTACAAGATGTAGGTTAAAATGCACACTTCCAATCTCAAACATATGGCTGGGCTTACCTAATTTAACAGGTAATAGCTGGCACTAGCTTCCACAGGTCCAAGCTGCTTTTCTGAGCTATCTGCTTGATGGACTTGGTGGAGTAAAAAGAGGAAAAAAAAAACCAAGGGGGAAGACAAGCAGGAAGAAAGATATGCTCCAAGGCCAGATAAAGTAAGTAACAGTTTATAACAGAGTATGCTGCCATCCTAGAGCCTTTCAGTGAGAACATAATCATCCACAGCAATTTCATCACAGAATTCACAAAAAATAGTATGTGGTATGAAGAAGAAATCAAAACTCAAAACAGTTACAAAACACAGTGTAAGGTAAAACTTTTATTTTAAAGGCAATATAATGCTGACAGGAAAGCAGTTAAGAGTTGAAAACTGTACTCTGTACTGAAGTCTGATTTCAGTGACATCCATGGAAGTTTGATTGCTTATGAAGTTTCTAGATACTAAAAGAACAAAACGAAGAACCAAACAAAAAACACAGCCAGAAGAGAGGCTTTTAAAGGCCTGTTATCAGTTACTGAGAAATTACAATAATTTTGCCCAAGAAATACATTTTTTAACTTGAAGCCCCTACATCCCAAGTCCTACACTGGCCCATGTGGCAAAATGAACACATTACAGTTGCCAAGTAGAAAGAAATATATATTTCCTCTAAAGCACCTAAAATCAGGTTTGGAGCAGCCCCTTCAGCTCTCCTTTTGCAAACCTCCTCAGCTTTCTGCTGGCATTTGCACAGCCTGCCCAGGGCATTCTTCAATCGTGGCTCACTCCTAGCAGAGTGGGCCCCCCTTACGCAAGGAGCAGTGTGCCTGCGCTCTGCCAGGCCTGAGTCTGCATCTTCTTCCCAGGAGGAAAACAAGGAAGGGAATGCACCTTCCGTGCTCTTCTCACAAGCTTAGTCTGAAGCACACTCAGTTGACCAGAAAGGTTGGGAACCAGACTCCCAGGTGGTGTTTTTTCCACAGCTTGCCATCCACAGAGTCCAGGAGAACTCTCCAACACATGGCATTGCATACTGCCTGGTTGTTTACTGGGGTTCGCGTTATTTGCTCTTCCCACCCTTCCTGTAGAAGATTCTGGATTTCTTGTACTTGCTGTACCATTTTGGTCTCAAGATCAGTCTTGAGTCTCATAAAACCTGCCTGTTACCTGCCAGGCTCAGCCTAGGACTGGGAACTACCAGAGCAGCTCTCAGAAAAGGACACAACTAGTTGACAAAACACTGAAATTTACTACTTATACAATAGGATCAAGTGTATGGTGTCAACAGAGCAGGAGAAAAGAAAACTAACCTCCAGCTCCTTAATCTCTTTTCATGACAACCAGTGTGTTACTTGTACTAACAGAAATTATGCATTACAAAGAGAAATCCAATTTTCAAAACAAATAACCCACCTAAAAATGTATCCACTGAGTGGCCAGTTAGCAGCAGGGCTCAATTTTAAGGAATCCAGAATTCTCGTTTATAAAGAAACCAATGTGCACCAATGAGCAACTATATGGCACTAGCCCAACACAGGAGATTTTACTTGCCATCACATATGAATGACCGCAGCAGGATACATGGCAAGTGTCTGCCTAGCCTTTGTCCAGTGATGTGATGCTGCCGGCCATCTTCCACCATCTATTCACCACCACCAAGGCATACCTAACCAACACAGCTCAGCAGCACACACTAAAATAAACCAAAACCCACAAAACAACCCCAAACCATGAAACAAATCAGTTGAAAATCAAATGAAGTTTCTTCAGCTGATACCTAAGCATGAGGACTGGAGAACAATTTATCACACTGGCTGAAAGCCACCCTGGTCATTCCTTTGTAGTTCTCAGTTCATCTCCTAACTGCTCTGATGACTACTTGGACTGCTTACTGCTTGACCCCGCATATCAGGGCGGCAAGAGGACCTTCATGTTCATCAGCTGTTGCACAGCTGTTAATCATTTGGGCCATATCTGCATGCGCGACTGGCTTACAGCAGGCAAAGTCAATCTTTCACCACATACCTGGACATGTTTCAAGACACTGTGCCCTAAGAAAGCAAGAGTCAAAAGTTTTATCTCCATGGTTCTCCACTCATTGTCACCAGGATGTCACCACTTGCACCACTCATCTACTGGACAACACCTGCATTTCAGAAGCTTTTGGGACAGATGTAACTGTCTGGATTTTATGTGATGGATATGTCATATTATATGTCTGGATTTTATTATTACACCTCCAACCTTTAGCCGTAAGTTTCCAGCAATTTCATTGCAAAAAGTCTGATAGACAACCAGGAGGGGGGGGGGAAGAGTACAGAAGTCAAGCACTGTTTATATAAATGAAAAAACTGTTTAATACTTACTCTAAATATCATACAAATAATCTTACTGTGTAAAATTATTATACTCTTTAATGCTTCTCTGAATTATCTGAACCTTTGTGAGAAAGTATGAAGGAAAAACTCAAACCATTCTCTGGCCTACATAGCTTTGCTAAGCTTATCACAGCTAATAAAACCTGCACAGCGTCTTATATCCAGCTTTATCAGAAACGCCCAGGTCTTTAGCATCAGTACAGCTACTTAAAAAGCATGACAGAAATGCTAGTTCTTAAGCTGACAGTAAAATAAAGCCCTTGCCACCAGAATGGGGCATTACCCGACCACAAGACAGTTAACTACAGCAACAAACTAATGCTACCTACTACACTACTTGTGCACAGTGACTACTGACACAGCATGCAAGCACTGCTGAGCCACTGATGATAAGTTGTTCCTTGTAACATCCTCTCGAAGCAGCAATCTAAGCAGATCCCAATTACATTCTGCAATCACAGCATCACCTGACCTGGCAGGAAGTCATCCACACCTCTTCCCCTTAGAAAGAAAGGTGGCAGTGATGTTTCATAAATATTCATACTTCTTTTCTATGTGCTCCATTAGCTTGGAGTATTTAAAAAAAAAACAAGCCAGAAAGTAAGACAGATGGCATGTGGGACAGAAAACAGAAAAACACAGACAGGAGTAGCAGCAGATAAGAGAGATCACTGTTAGAAAAGGTTAAATATACTTTAAAAATGAGTCAGGGAATAAATTCCCTTTTCTTCAGATAAGGCTGAGTTCAAGGAAGCAGTAGCTCTCACTGTGACTTGTGTAAAACAAAAGCTGTGATTTCCTCTAACTGGTGCATGGGACAGCTCTTTGTCTGCCTGGGGAGTCTTAGATTTTGAGAAAATAGCTCTCATATCTATGGAAGCACTATGGGAATATCCCAAAAATCAGTCACTAATGGGTGAGACTACTGTAAGAAAATTTCCTTTCTAGAAATTGGTAGCTATTAATAAAAGGTTTTTAAATGCTGCTAACTGAACATAGAATGAAGCATAAACAATCCCAATTTGACACTGTAACCGAAAAGTAAATGCAAATCTTGCCTGTATAAACAGGTACAACTTCCCTGCTCAGCTTGGAAGTTTTCTGTTCCTGTAATCCAGGTTGATACCACCATTACTTAAATATGATGGGTAGTCATAGTGCCTGCATTTCAAAAAGGATGTTGGAAAAAACCCCAAATCTGTAAAACATACAGAGTAACCATAACAAAGGCAACAAAAGAAAAAAGTGACACTTCAGTGGGATCTACAGGCAGCATATCAAAGAGGAGGCCTACTGCTTAATTTTAATAAATGAGTTCTACAGGGGACCAAGTAACTGAGAGCAGGAAAGAGCTTCATCTAGCTGACAAGGCCATATCACTGAGGCATGCAACTAAAAGCACAGCTCACATCTTGAAAACAAGATAAACAACAATCAGAAAGGCTTGTTAAGATTATGAAGCGTATTCTATCCAATAGAGACCTTCACATCTAAGCCAGAAGTCTTTCTAAAGGATAAACTGTGATTCTATGACAAGTCATTAAGTCTCAAATAAGTACAGGCAAATCACTAGGATGTGACAGGGTACCCAGCTGAAATACTGGTACTGTTTCTCCAAGATCGGTCAGAGTCTGGGAGCAGCACAGGTACACCTGGAGTAACTCACCCCTCTTGGAACTTAATACTACCTTCTGCATTGCTACCCACTGAGAAGTACCAACAGACCCCACAAAGCCTGCCTGCACACTATCCTTGCAGGCAAGCAGAGGAGACGCTGCAGATACACAACCACAGCCCCCTGCCCTGCTGCAACATGCTACCCACCCCAAAACTGAACAAACAGCTCATAACAAACACCTTCCAGCAGCGGCAGAACTACTCACACCCACCTGACATTTTGATCAAGAACAAAGGACAGCTTTCCACCTACAATCAGAAGGGTTTGCAAAGAAAAGGGAAAAGAAAAATACTCCTGTATAGGTGTTCAATGTAGCAATTGGAAACACTGTGTCTGTGGTGGGAATAGAATCCCTGTATCTTGCTGTGAATTTTGTCACTACCTCCCTGTTTCATGAGTCCAACACATCAGCAAGGGAAAAATAACATGGTAATAAGAAAACCAGACAAATTTAACATAAATAAAAGTAAAATCTCAAAACTTGTATCTCCTACCCTGGTTTTCTTACTAGTCAAAGTGAGTGCCCTGAACGCTGACTTCCCTCCTCAACTGCAGCATTACGTTTCCTCTTTTCGGAAAGCAGTCTCAACCCCCAGGACAAACTTGCAGCAGCAGCGTGACTTGCTCATTTTCCCCCACAAGGGCACAGATCCCAAGGCCCAGCTCCTTCACAGCAGGGAGCGAGAAACCACCAACTCCATGGCAGGCGGCCATAACAACCATCAATAACTACACTACCAAGCAGACACCTCACTAAAACAAGAGCTGCACCCGGAAAGCCTTAGACCTTTTTGGCTTATTGATCATTTATTGAGGAGGAAGAGATCTGTCAGTCTGATGGTTCTTGCGTGATGACACTAGATTCACCCCACCAGCAGAGCTTAAGACCACAACTTCCTGCTGCTGCATAAGACACCTGCTGAGATACAGAGGGCATAAGCCAAGTGCCAGACAGGATTTTTTCTCAACACTGGTGATGTTCCACCTTTTTTTCAATGCCTACTGGAAAGCAAAGGGAAATTGAGTCCCTCTGTTCCTCATTTCCACCGTAATTATAATTCGTGAACATCGCCAGCTGTACGGAGCAGCAACTTCTTGTGTGAGCTTCTGCAGCATGATCTGACACAAACTTTCCATCTCTGAAACACTCACCCAGCTGGGTGACTGCAGGGAGCCACTCTGGCTACAGCACCCATCCATAGGACTATCACAGTTTTGTTAACAACCTTTCCGAAGAAATGTTGATTTCCAACCCAAATCGCATTCCAATGAATTCAACTCTATTTGAATAGAGGGACTTATTCCCTAACGCTGCAAGAGGTTTGCAAGTTGCCCACTGAAGTCAGGACTGTAAGCTAGCCGTGTATTTACTAGAGCCAATCCCCAGCCAGTTTTAATCTTTTCTTCCAGAACCCTGGATACATAAAGCAACAAAGCCACATTCTTACACAAAAAGACAAGGACTGTTCCAATCGGTTCTAAGTGATTTCAACTTCGAAGGGAATCAGATATCATTTTGCCATCAGACGTGTCCAAATGGGAGCGTAGCTACTGATGCAGTGAGAAAAGGACACTGGGCAAATGTGAGGATCAAGATGCAGAGACTGGGCCTCACAACTGATTTTGTCTGAATCAGGTTTTCTAGAAGCATTTATTTTTTTTTATTTTTTTTAAAGCATAACACACAGCAAGCAAAAAAAAAAAAAAAAAGTACTGAATTTAATTGAAGCATAGAATTCCCTTCCAAACCCAAGATCTTGATCCATTATTAAAAAATAAAAAAAGGAAAAAAACCTAGGGAAAGCCGTAAGACAGAATTTGGTCTACAGGCAGTCCCATCAGTTTCAATACAACTCTTCTCAGGACCAACATTACTTGCCTGCTTAGATACTCAAGATATTTTATGTATGTTTATGGACATTTTCAGGTAGAAGGATAAAAGAGAAAGCAGCCTAAAATGCATTAGGACTTATAAATTTTTAACCACGACTTACATATAGAAGACATACATTCCTGATAAAGTAATTTTCATTCCAGAAGTATACATGCACACTTTTCTTAGCATTTTCTATCGCCTACTTCATTAATTTTCTGAAGTCTGTATGTGTATGCATACATATCCAAAAGAACGCTATCAGCAAAGTATTATTTCCATTCTATATAAACACTTGCTGATACAATATGCTGGCAGAGTTCATCAATATGTATTTTAATTATCATCCAAACACAGGCCCTTAGTCGGGGCCACAGCATCTGAGGAAAGCCATAATCGATTAATGGGCACCTAAAAAGTGCATCATTATGCATTAATGCAAGAAATGTATGACTGCTTAATGGGAGAACAATAATTGTGGCACGTATAGTAAACACATGGTAAAAGCCTGTTATTGAGCCCAAGTGTTCATCACCCTATTTCATCACCTAGAGGACAAGCAGTTACTGCATCCTTTAGCACCATAACGTTGCACACACATCACCAACACACAGGTAAGCCACTCCAGCCAAAAAACAACTCTGAAGCAGGGAATGATGAGGTACACAAAGTCAGTTGCACAGATTAAAGAGACAACAATCAAAAATCAGTTACCAACACACCTTTGGCACCCAGCAGCACTTCTTAATCATGACAACCTGAGACTATAAATTAATATATAGCGAGCCTGGAACATTCCAGTGAATCATCCAAGATCTGGGGAGGGAGGAAATAAATGAGGTCTGGAGCCGTGAAAGCCAACAAAGCAAACCCCTCAGCTACACCGGCTGATTAAAGGCGGCAGCAGAGGCGAAACCCGGGGCTGTACCGCAGGCACCGCGACCGGGCCGGTCATAGCAACCTCCCCG